>NC_052614.1:4829154-4973269 GCF_016545825.1 Eucalyptus grandis | reverse complement strand
GTTTGGATGGAACGGCAGGCCCACATCTCGGAGTTTATGGTAGAGGTGATCAGCGAAGCCATTGCGACAATCAGGGCCTCTGAAGCTCAAGAACACGTAGTAATTGTTTCCTCTTGCAGAGGTGGACCAAGCAAATGGCTCAGAATCACTTCGTTCTGCTGAGGTCGAGGAAGGGACGGTCCTCTTCTTTGTACCAATGAAAGTAATCAGCCACAAAGACAAGAACGGTGTGAATTAATGTCAGGAAAGTCTCATTTTGCTCTTTCAAGGTGAGCGAAAGTACTGTAGCTTCCTCGTCACCAGAAAGATTATTCGACTACCAAAGAGAGATCTGAGCAAGAAATGATTACTGGACCCTCTCTGCGCCCCGTTTATAGCGTCGTTGGTAAAGAGGTAGAAGGGAAAGCAAGAGGCAAAGCATGATTACTTGGCTAATAGGCTCCATTCATTTTGCTAAAATTGTTACGTTTTCGAAAATATTTTCAAGAAAAATAACAATATTTTTCAATATTCACCTGAAATTGAAAATAAACTAGAAATATTTTTCGCCGCTTGACATGGAAAATTAAATTTGATTTTTCTTAGTACTCCTTTTAATATTTTTTATTTTTATTTTTATTTTTAAAAATAAAATATTTAATTTTTCTTCTACTTTTTCTTTTTTCCTTTTATTTTTTTTCCTCCTTCTTCAATTGGCCGCTAGCCATAGCGATGGTCAGTGACCAGCCAAAGGCAAGCTCGAGACTCACCAAAGGCTCGCACTCACTGATTGGGCGACCCTCGAGTGCCTTTGGTTCACTAGCCTTTGGCCTGGCCAAATCGGCAAGCTAAAGGCTCAAGCTCATCGATCTAGCAAATGGCCAGCTCAAGCTAGAGCTCACCAACTACCGGCAAGCCTCATGTGGCCTATCTAGCTCGAGCTCTCCTGCCACTAGTCACCGAAATATGCCCGTAAAGAAGGAAAAAAAAGTGAGAAAAAAGGAAAAGAAATATGATTAGAATTTAGAATTTTAAAAAAAATGGAAAAAAAAAAAGAAAGAAGAGGAGGGTAGCAAGGATCTGAGATAAGAGAAAGTAGGCGAGGAAAATGTTTTCCCCTACTTGGAAAGCGGAAACATTTTTTCCTACTTTAGAAAACTTTTTTCCCTTAATGGAAAATGTTTTCCCCACATGTTCAATTTCTGTAAAATGAATACTAAAAAATCATAAAAACATTTTCTTGGAAATTATTTTCAGCAAAATGAATGGAGCCTTATAGTGCATTTGTATGGGAAAAAGTGTTTTCCAAGAATTGATTTTCCAGACTTACACCCATTTAATGTGCAAAAAATGACTAATCAACGGAAAACGTGTTTGGTCAACGAAAATTTACATGCATAAATTTAAGAAAATGAATCCTTAAATCGAAAAAAAGTAACACTATCCAAAATTGCTCCTCTTTAATTTTTTAATATTTTCTTTTCTTTTTTCTTTTTTTCGTTCTTTTTTTTGTTTTACTTCTCCCTCCTCCATCGATCACCAACCTCGAGCGAGGCCCGACCTCACCATGTTCGGAGAGCTTAGAGCTTGCCCAAGGCCGTCATCGAGCTAGTCTCGAGCTCGCCTTTGGCAATTGTCAACCGATTGCATAAGAGGAAGGAGGAAAATGAAAAAGGAAAGAAAAAGAAAAAAAAATAGAAAAAAAAACTAAAAATTAGAATTTTTCTAAAAGAAAATATATGAATTTAAAAAATTTAAAAAATCGATTTCTTTTGCCAAAGATAATATAAAGATATTGAAATTATTTTCCAATGAGAGCATGAAACATTTTCAATTTTATATCACCAAACGAAGGAAAATTAACTGTATTTAAAAAAAAAAAATTCCCTTTGTTAATGAGTTTTTCGCAAAACAAACGAACTCTTAAGCATATTTTAATCTCACAAAGCACGTTGGTCGTTTCATGTATTTCATGTGTTCACACTAGGAATGGAGAAGCCTTCAAATTGAGTAAAAACAACTCAAGTCCTTGCCTATTATTTCTAATGGCTCTCAGGATTCGCCATTTCTTTATTGTGAAGTAATTACAGCGAACTCATATAATTGACCTGGACTTATCAAAGTGCTAAGTCGTTTTTTTTCTAGGCATAATCCGGTGCATGATCATTCCATTTACTTGCTCCAAGTTGGCCGTTTCATTTGCTTTCCTTGTCAACCAGGAAGATTACTCAACTATTATGTATAATTAATCTCCCAAAACGAGCTTAATTTAGTAAAAAATGTGGCAAAATGGCCAGAACTCTCTCTCTCTCGCTCTCTCTCTCTCTCTCTCTCGTGAACATGCACAGACAATGAATTACACAAGGGGGGAGAGAGAGAGAGCTCCCGCTCGAAATTCACCTGTTTTAAGAAGATGTCGAACGCCTTCTTCATAACGTTGACAGAAGCAGATGGCCCACAATAGGCTCCAGGATCTTCGTGCTGTTGGACAGAAGTTGAAGGTTGGTGCAACATGCTCCTAGTCTTCTTGCAAAGAAGTACCCAGCCACAAAGAAAAGAATGGGTGTGAAATAAAACCAGAAAAGTCTCATTTTGCTCTTTCAAGGCCGCCGGGGGGCGAAGCACAGTGGTTTGCTTGTTAACAAGGGAGATTGAACTATTATGTAATTTTTCATCTCTCAAAGCAAGCTTAATTTTGCAGCGGAGGGAGCAAAATGACCAGAATTCTCTCTCTCTCCCCTTGTGTAAATATTATCAGTGCGTTCACGAGAGAGAGAGAGAGAGAGCCGCTCGAAATTCACCTGTTGCTGTTGATCGGACGTCTCCTGCCCAGTGCCGTCGAAAGCAGATGGCCCGGAATCACTCATTTTGATCTTTCGGGGGAAGGTACAATGGTTTCCTTGTCAACCAGGAAGATCACTCGACTATCGTGGATAGTTCTGAGCACGAAATGATTACACTCTGCACCACATTTATAGGAAAGTCGCTAGGAACGAGACAAAAGAGAAAGTAAGAGGCAAGGCGTGAAGATGAAGACCCCAAGATAAAATATTGTTCATATTGGAAATCTAGAGATGCCTTGACATTTTGAGGACTCTAACGCGGAGTTGTGTCATGCACGTGCTTGTTAATTGACTAAAATTAATTCTTCAGTCATTGCCTTTTTGTGGTCCTTACACCTCGGGCCTCGATCTTGAAGCGTGCTCCCTAGTGGCCTTAACTCTTGGGAATCACCATTTCTTGGGAATCACCATTTCTTTATTGAGACGTAATTACAATGAACTAATATAATTGAAGCAATTAGAAAATAAACTGGTTAATTGACTTGGACTTAGCAAAGTCGTTGCCTTCTAGGCATTATCCAGTGAATGATCATTCAATTCACTGCTCCAAGAGGGCCTTTCCTTTTCACTTTCTATTAGTCTTCCTCTGCGCTTCTTAACCGTTGCCTTCTAGGCATCATCTTCGGTAGTTTGTGCATCAAGAAGAAGCAAGTCTTTATGCATCTGGTCCATATGAGCCCCTTTCACCTCAACCATCATATCATATGAGTGTCCATATAATTTATCGGCCGAAATGAAGTAGGTTGACATGTTTCAAGTACATACAAGAATTTTAGTACTGATCCTTGGCAACTACTTCAGGCAAATACAGCTGGTGGCAGTTCTTCCTCTGTGTTTTAATCGGAAGCTATCGGTATTTGGAGAGTACTCTCGCTGTTTAATTGGGAAAGACCGTGAAGAAGCCTTCTTGTTGCCCGAGGAGGGGAAAAAAAAGCCAAGTTGAGCTGGACTTACTTACCAGATTGCCAAACTTTTTGATACATGAACGGTTTGATTAATTGTTCCGAGAGGCCTCTGCTCGGGAGAGCGTGTGGAGTGATTAGCCAGAAAGTAATATTAATTTCACGCTTAGAAGTCTTTGCCTTCTTGTGGACCTCGGCCCTCAATTTGCAGTGAACAAATGCACGTCTATCAAGAGGAGAAAAATGGACAAATTAATTAAAAATTGAGTAGATTCAGTCATAGCGTAAGAGGCTCGACTGGTGAAGTGGAAACCCTTGTGATTCAACCATGTCCTTTCTTAAAATACTCTTATCTTGTCTAGTTATGTGGAGATGCTTGGTACCGGTAAATTAATCAGTTCTTACTACAGCCAAAAAAGATCAATGATTTATTGTTCCAGCAGAGAGCACCTGCTTTTGCATTCCTGGAAGACTGAAAGAGACTTGTCACCTAATTTAGATGGCACCGAGTCGACGTTCTGAAAAATGCGCATCGCAGGAAGAGCTGCTGAATCTACGGCAAAGCGGTCTGTAAGTGACACAAATAAAAAGGAAAGGGCTTAATACGAGGACAAGAATCAACATTAGCCTAAACAATATATACAACAATTGTTGTTCCTTATTGAAGAAAAGCTATCGATAGCTACTTTGGTATTTCCTCTTGACTAAAGTTTTGATGGTTAATGGACTCAAACTTATTCCTACTGACTCTCAGGAGTCAGCGTGATTAGTCCTTGCCTTCTATCTTGGCGCTGACTGTAGTCAATACGCATGGGAGGATGGTTCAACCCTTATATTCTAGTCTTTTTGGTCCACGGCATTGATTCTTATATCTAAGAGCAAGGAAAAGAAACAAAGAGCGCGTTTAGTAACGTTTTTGTTAAAAAATTGTTCAAAGGAACATAAATAAAATAATAATAAAAAAAGTATTTCTGTTCCGGGAAACAGTTTTTGAACAAAAGAACGCGTTTGGTAAGTATAAAAAAAAACTGTTCTTGAAATAAATAAAAAAAACAGAAACACGTTTGGTAACTACATTCAATTTAAGTTCCTAGAATAGAAAAAAAAAAATATAAACACGTTTGGTAAATTGTACAAAATTTATGTTTTAAATTTTTCAAAAATGCTTTTTTAATAAAGTTTAAACTTGATATTGAATTCTCATTCTCATGAAATGCTCATTAATTTTATTTTGTTCATGATGAGTGAAGACAAACATTTTGAACATGATCATATGGCATACTTGATAGAAAATTTTGTAAGTAAAGTTTGTATCAAATTTTTTTCAAGTATTTTTTTTATTTTTTATTTTTATAACATATAAACTTGATATTGAATTCTCATTCTCATGAAATGCTCATCAATTTAATTTTGATAATGGTGAGTGAAGAAAAATATTTTCAACATGGTCATATGTGCATACTTAAAAGAAAATTTTATAAGTAAAGTTAGTACAATAAGAACTAGCAAAAAGAAGAGTATCTTATACATCTTAACATGAACCCTTCCATACATGACATCATAATAATGAAGCAATATAGTTCATTGTTCAACTTCATCACAGTGAATACTTAAAAACAATATTACAAAAGTCAACAAATCTCATGCATATTGTGATACTTTGCCATTTTATTTGCAATACTTATCTTAAGCATGTTTATCCCAGATGCCTGCTCATCCGATGTATCATCTGCAACCTCGACTTCTGTAGGTCCAAATGGATACTCCGGATCTTCATATATGGAAAAAATTATGTCCATCCTATCTTGATCACAAATGTAATTATGAAGAGCACAACATGCAATTATAACAAGTGCTTGCTTCCGAATTGTAAATGGAGGCATATGTCTCAAAATGGTGAAGCGATTCTTTAATGCCCCAAATGACCTCTTAATTACATTTCTTAGTGAAGAATGCTTATAGTTGAATAACTCTTTTGCTGTTCTTGGCCGTCTCCCACTCCCTCTATATTCGCTGAGATGATACCGTTCCTTTCTAAATGGAGTTAAAAATCCCGGAAGTGTTGCATAACCGAAATCTACCACATAGTATTTCCCTACAACATGATATATATATATATATATATATATATATATATATATATATAAATTTGTTGTGATATTCAACCATAATATAATCACAAATGTCTATATAAACAAAGTAAATACCAAGTGGTGGTCGGGGAAATTGCAATTGAGGAGTTTCGAGTGCTGCCGAAAGCACTCGACAATCATTGGCAGATCCTTCCCATCCAGCATACACGAAAGTAAATTTTATATCAAATGAGCAAACACACAACACGTTCTAAGTGGTAGTCCCTCTCCTGCCTCTAAATCGAACCTGCTGAGACACCGAGATAATAGCATTTATATGGGTGCCATCCATAGCACCTACGCAGTCCTGCCAATTTATTACCAATCTAAGATTATATAAGATTATAAACTACATGTATTTGACGATATAAAGTCGATATAGAAATCATACCTTGAAGTAGCGCTTATGACTAGGATCCATAAGAATTTCTTATGGGATGACATCAAAGGACGGTGGTTTGATTATCTCTTTTGAAAGTTTGATAATTGCTTTCAACACTTTGTTGAAATACTTGTTGATCGTTTCTCCAAAATGTTGAAATCTCTCACATAAATCTATATTTGAGCTACCATGACAAACCAAAGATAAGAATATCCCAATTTGTTCATCTATTTGAATATATCGACTATCTTTTAACCAACCTCTTACTCTCATCAAATCACATAAATTCAGAAAAATATGTCTCTCCATCCTGAAGGCTTCATATATCCTATCTGAATGTCCATAAAAAATCTTCATTATCCATTCGGATCCTTGCAATTTGCTGTCCCTAATGGGTTCTCTTGTATGCACGGATGCGTCAATCGCAACCGTGCACAACCACGCTAGCAATATGCGAAGCTCATCATCATCCAAGAATTGTTCAACTTGTTCTACCTGTTCACTACATATACTATTTGATCCCTCTTCCATAGTACCTATACCATCACAAAAATATAAAAACATCAATATAGATTTTGAAAATATATCCAATAACAATCAATAACATAAGTCATAGTCTTAATTGAAGATGCCATTACATATAAGTACCAAGAGTCTCAACACTAATATCTTTAAAAACTAAATATTAATAGATAACATAAGTTATACAATCTAATGAAACCCCATTCAATCCATAATATATTTCCAAACATCTACTAAAGATGATAAAGAAATCAATTTCTCCTTTCAGGTGGGGATTTAATGAAAGTCACCCTCCATGAGGCACTATCGCATGCTCGTTCCACTACTTTATTGTAAACATCTTGGTCTATCTCAAGCATATTAATTAGAATATCCATCACAGCAGCTACGGAGAAAGGGTCCACAGGTGATGGCATAACCCTAGAGGCCGCAGAGCCATTACCAGATTGACTTGACCTAACTTTCAAAAAGTCTTGTATGGCTTTGCAAGTGTCATCAATACTGTTTTGGGGACTCTTCCTTCTCCTCTTAGTATTTGGAGTCCTATCCAATTTGTGCTTTCCACGACTTGAAGTTGCAGCATTGTCTGATGTAAAGACTCTCTCATCAATGTGGTGATCACCGAAGTCATCTGTATGGCCACCACCAGCATCACCATAGGCATTGCCACCACTGTTGTCACCATATGCATTGCAACCACTGTTGTCACCGCCTACATTGCCATCACCATTGTCATCTTCCTCCGACACCGTCAAATCTTGAGCATTTCCAATGCCATATTCCCCAGTAGCATATGTACCACCAAATACAATACATAGCTCGGGATACTAGGGAAATCCATCCTTCCTGAATTTTGCCCACTCTACATTCTCCTACAATTTTCACAAGAATGACATTTCATCAATATAATCATACATTTTAAAATTTACATATATAATGACATCAAAATGACCAAAAAGTTTAAAAAAAAAAAAAAGATACCTTGATGTGAGATTCCCATATACTTGGATCGTCGACAACAACTCTTTTATTCACATAATCCCAACCAAATTCAGACTGAGACATAAGTTTCTGAAAACTGCTATACTGTTTTCTCAGTTTGTTTACCTTGTTCCTCAACTGGACCATGCTATATTAGCATCCTGTTTGTCTAACGAATTCAGTCTGTATATTCCTCCACCCTGCTTTGTTGAAAGTAGAAGATGTCCGATTTCCTTTTTTGACCTCATCCACCAACAAACCGATAAATAGGTTGGTTACAAACTCGATCCACTTTGCACTGAATGTCTGTCTCTCAGATGTCATTTAATCTTTGACCGGTTGAGCAGCATATGAGTTATGAGTTAAATCAATAACATGATACTATATATGCCATACACAAAATCATTCTCAAGAGATGCAAGCGGAGAAGACTATAATGACAAAATTGACAATTCTTGAACTAACTTGTATAAAACATATCATAAGTTGCATTTTGAGCTACAAGAACTACATAGTACTATGACTAGCAATGATCAATCAAACAGAATGCTCAAACTAAAATAAAGAGCATTGTGAGAAACCTAAACAACTACTCTCTCCAACCTGTTTTTGAGCTACCATGTCAAAATATAGGTCATATTTCAAACACTACCATAAAAGAAAATGTGAAAAGTCCAATCTTGCTCCAAATGAACCTAAACAACTACTCTCTCCAACCTGTTTTTGAGCTGTGAAATCCAAATGATCAGCCTGAGCATTTCATTATAATGCTAGATATAATATGCAACCATGAAATTTAGCCAACACAAGGCAGCATTGCCCTTGGTTCTTACCTTCAAACACAAAAAGAAGTTCTTGAGAGTGGCTCCTGTCCTTCAATCTTTCCTCTATAAGTTTCTCAACTAGAGTTCCTCTCTGTAAAAAATATAGTTCTCATGGTGATTTTGGATGAGCTCATAGTTACTCAGCATATTACAAAAGAAATTTACTGCCGAGTCGCTCAAGTGAACAGAGTGTTGTTGCTCTACTAGCGATGCTCACTCGACCGATCAAAGGAGCAACACTCGCTCAAGTGAGCAGAGCAGCTCCAGCAAGTGTCGCTGCTCTACCAAGCGAGCAGAGCAGAGTAGCTCGAGCTCAGCAGAGCAGGGACGCTCGCTCAAGCGTCGCTGCGTTGCTCTACTCGCTCGAGCGTCGCTGCGCTGCTCTGCCGCTCAAAAGAGCTAGAGCTGCTCCGCCGAGCAAGCGAGGCTCGAGCTCGGGCAGAGACTGAGCGAGTAGAGCAACAACGCTTGCTCGAGCGGCGTCGTTGCTCTCGCTGCTCAAGCGAGCGTTGCTGCTCGCCGAGCGAGCAAAGCAGCTCAAGCTCGGCGGAGCAACTTGAGCGAGCGAGCAATGACGCTCGCTCAAGCAAGCAAAGTAGCTCGAGCGAGTAGAGTAGCAACGCTCGCTCGAGCGAGTCGCCGCTCTACCGAGCAACTAGAGTAGCTTGAGCTCGGCGGAGCGGCTCCAAAACAGTAGCCGTCGCCCGGATCTCGCACGAGATATGGGCAACCAACGCTCGCTTGGGGCTCGTTCGCTCACTCGAGCCGGGCAGAGATGCTTCGCCCGCCGCTCAGCGAGCGTCGCTACTCGCCGAGCGACCACGGCGGCAGCTCGAGCTCGGCGAGTAGCTCCAACGAGCAGCCATCGCCGATCGCCGCAAACAGGGCGAGCAACACTCGCTTGGGGCTCGAGCACGGGGCTCGCTCGAGCGAGCCTCTCGCAGATCCGGGCAAGTCTTTGGCGCTCGAGCGAGCTGTCATGCTTAACCCCGAGCAGGCCGCCGCCCGCATTTGCGAGGGTGGCTCGCGCCAAGCCCTCGTCGAACGGAGAAGGAGGAGCAGCAGAAACTTACCTTGATTCAAAAGCTTCAGCCGGTGAAGGAGCAGCAGCTGTCGGCGCCAAAGAGTCAGCCGAGTGGGGAGGCGCTGGAGAGTCAGCCGGTGGTGAACTTGTGAGAGACGCCGGAAAAGGGAGAGCGTTGTTTCGGGTAGGGCACGAACGAAAGAGACGCTGGTGAAGTGTTTTGTTTTTGTTCTTTTCATTTTGTTCTTTTTAGCCCTTCAAGAAGTGTTTCTGGAACGGAGAAGTAAGTTTTTTTTTGTTCCAATTTTGTTCCGGGAACAAAAGAATAGTTTTTTTGAACGGAAACGCAAACAAACGCGTTTCTGTTCTTTTTTGTTCTCGGAACAAAAAAACAAAAAATCTATTCTTAAACAGAAAAAAGAAACGAAAACAGACAGCCCCAAAGAAACAAAGTGACAGCTATACTACGGCAGTACGGCCCAAGAACGACCATGTGAAGTGTCTGTCCTCTAATCGAACTGTGCAACGGGGGCATCATTGAATCTAGAAATCAACGTCCATAGGCTACTTACGTAGTCAATCTCCTAGTAGGAATTATTTGGGGAACATACAATAAATTCTTTCATAAAAAAAAAAAAAAAAAAAAAGAAATGAAGGATGAGAAACTCTTGACGCTCACGTGAAGCTAAGGTTCATAAAGTTCAGGGTTTTGTCTTTCAAAGTTTGTGGAATTCAATCTTTTTGGCTGACCGTGTAAATCTTTTGTTAAGGAATTTTGGCTACACGCATTTCAAAAAAATTGTTCCAAAAGCTAAAGTGCGTTTGATAACGATTCTGTTCCTAGGAATAAATTCTAATCAGAAATGATTTTTTTTTATTCTATTCCCGAGAACAATTTCTAAGCATTTTAAACCGTTTGGTAACTATCCAAAATTTATGATTCTAGAATAGAATTGTGTTGAATACCGTGCTCATTGATTCTATTCCAAATCAATTTTCTTTTAATTTTTAAATAATTTATTTTTACTTTTTTTCCTTTTCTTTTTCCTTTTTTTTTTTTTTTTCTTTTTTTGGTTGGTAACCTCACCGAAGTGTCGCCGACCCTCGACGAGGCCAACCCTCATCGGCCGAGCCTCGCCAGTGGCCAGGCGACCACCGATGAACCTCGCCTAGCCTTGCCGGTGGCCAGGCGAGCCTCGCCGGGGCTAGGCGAGGCCCGCCCGGCCACTAGTGAGGCTAGGCATTGCGAGGCTTGCTCAACCTCGCCGATGGCTAGGCTTGCCTCCGGCGAGCTCGCCGAACCGGTTGCTGGCTACCAACGACGGCGGCAGTGAGCGGCGGCGGGCGGCGGGGGACAACAACGGATAGTGAATGGTGGCGGACGGTGGAGGACGGCAGCGAACAACAACCGCGAGATGGTGGTCAATGAAGAAGAAGAATAAAAGAAAAGAGAAAAAAAAAGAATTGATTTTGATTCTTAAATTTGTTCTCGGAACAATAATCAAATTTTTTTTTTTTAATTCTCGATTATGTTCCAAATCTACTTCCATGAACAAAAAAATAGAAATTTGTTCGTGGGAATAAAATTTTTACCAAACATGATTTTGTTCACAGGTTACTCCCGGGAATAAAGAATTAGAATCAATGACTATTAAAATGGTTACCAAACAGGGCCTAAAGTTCCTAAAACGGTAGATCGGTGCCTGTAGCTAGGGCATTTGAAAGCTTCAGAATGCGAAGCTTCACAAGTAGACAAAAAAAGAGAATTGGCTCGTTCGTCCGTGAGGGATAGAAATGTTCTTTCTTCTTTGCTTTAACTTTTGACCCAACCGTTCCAAGTAATGTTGATTTTTGCGATTTTTTTTTTTATGATAAACAGTTTGAGTTGCGGGACCTCATGTTCCGTTTATTTATAATTTTTCTTGTGCCAATTTGCAATTTTTGAAAGGAAGCAAGCCACACAAAATATGACATGATCTTAAATTGAAGAAAAAAAAAAAAGAGAAAACAGAAAGCAAAGTGAGTTTTTTTTTTTTTTTTGTCGGTAAAAGCAAAGTGAGTTGGGTGGCCATATTTCTACACCTCAGAGGCTCTCTCTCTCCATGCCCCAACTATATGCAGCCTCTTATTCATGAGTTACAAATATGATATCGTTCATATTTAATTTTAATTAAGTTTGCATATTGGTATTTCTATAAGTTGAATGTCAATCAAAGATATAATTGAAGGCAATTTTTTCCTACTAGATACAGAAGAAAAGGTAACATCACTTGACAATGAGGAAAATCACTTCAAATTATATAAATTATGATGACAATTTTAAGCTCCATGCATTTGGAAGAAGAACGTGAGATCTCACTTTTAAGGAATGTTTCATTCTAATCCTTCATTCTATCCTCCATAACTTTCAAGTTGGGGCATGTCAGATCTTGAACTTCAAAAAGTCGCATCCCCTTCTGTCTAACACAAACTCGTATTTTTGTATGCTCATTGACCCTGCTAACCTTCCCGTACACTTCTTTGAGGGATAAATAAGTTACATATCCTATATAATCTAAAATGCTTTGGCCGGGGGATATACACCCTTTATTAAAAGATAAATTCTTAATCTGGCAAGCATCGATTGTTGAATTAGTGATGGATTACTCATAATAATGAACTGCTATTTTGTTGCATTTGCATCACATCCATAGTGAATTATAAATATATCTTCACTCTAAGTTAAAGGAGTACCTCGTTGGCTTTTTTAGCATTGTAATAAACATATTTACGAAATGAATAGTTCCATCTCCTTTCGGAGCCCCTTCTCTCCTTCCTTTTCCTTTAAATTTCCTTTTCTTTCCTACTGAAAGAACCTCCTATTCAGAGAGAGAGAGAGAGAGAGAGAGAGAGAGAGAGAGTAATTTCTTCAAGGATTGTGTTTGGGTGCGAAAGAAATACAGCAAGAAGAAAATTTGCTAAAAAAAAAAGGGAGCGGAAAATAAAAAAAATAAGGAAACGATATAAAGATGAGGTATGAATGGGAAGGACGCATTTAACTTCACGTGGGAAAGGAAATGTGTGTGGGGACGGTCACGTGTTACATCTCCAAGTTAAAAGTGGTGTCCTATGTATATTTTCTTGAAGAAATAAAAGGATTGTGTTTGAGTGCGAAAGAAATACAGCAAGAAGAAAATTTGCAAAAAAAAAAAATGGAGCAGAAAATAAAAAATAAGGAAAGGATATAAAGATGAGGTATGAATGAGAAGGACGCATTTAACTTCACTTGGGAAGGGGAATGTGTGTGGAGACGGTCACATGTTACACCTCCAAGTTAAAAGTGGTGTCCTATCTCAATTAGATTTGAACCAAAATCAACTAAAATCCCTTCATTCGCAGTTACCAAGTAATCTACTGCGACGTGTAATTACACATTACACTACATCGATTAGGTGGCTTTTTCATCATTGTATTTTGCAAATAGAAAAATCGTTCTTTCCATCTCATGAAAAATCAGAAACCTTTGTCGCTTTCCTCGTCCGTCCGTACCACTCTTCCTTCCAAGTCTGCCAAGCCACGAGCCTCTTCTTTTTGGTGTCAATGTGAACACGTTGGTTGCCTCCAGTTGCTCAAAAGATTAAAAAAATGGAAAAGAGGCTGAAATAGCCCCATCAATCAGTCCACTCCCCCAGTCGGTAGTTGCCCTTTATGCGCTCTCATTTAAGTTCTGTGCGGCACACGCAGAAATTGACGAGATATTGTAGTAGTCCTTGTCTTCGACAAAAACAACTATCATAATCAATGTGTACCTGTCGAGGCTACTGCATAGGAAATAGTAAGGGTAATAGGAGGGAGCTATTTGGGAGATGTAGGATAAATGCTTTCGCAAGAAAATAAGATAAGGTGCTACTGAAGTCATTCGTGAAAGCTCAGTCCTTTCAAAGTTTGCGGGCTCGAAACTGAGGAGAAAAAGAGAAAGTGGGCTCATCTGCGTGGGAAAGAAATAAAAGAGTTGGTTCTAAGTATTTTCGCGTGTCACGTGAGAAAAACGATTGTAATAATAATTGTAAGCTCTCACTAATAATAAGTGATGTCTGTGATAATTGTGTGACATGTATATATCTCACTAATCATAAATGATGTCTATGATAATTATGTGTGTAGTATTCATACTGTATTTTCTTGTGTCGCCACTACCATGCTTCCAGACTTAACAATAATGAATGACAAATGATATCTAGATTCAAAATGAATTGCCTTCCAAGACTACCTCCAAATAATTTTTCAACCAAATCATTAATGACCTTTTTTTAATTAAAATTTGACGACATGGCATAATGTTTGCGGTGCTCATGACTCAAAGATAGACAAGTGGAAACAAAACACAGGTGGGTAGGGAGGATCACATGCACCATACCAAATGCCATGGGCATCATACTAGCAAATGTTCTTCATATTTTAAATCAATTGTCATATCAGAAAAATCGTCCAATTAATCTTAACTTTATTATATAATTGTCAATTTAGTCATATAAATTTTATAATTTCACCGATTTAGTTCTAAATTTTTGTGCCATATTCCAATGTAATTATCATAATCAATTTTTTTGTGGAAATCACTAGTATAACAATATGATTCAAGACAATTAGATCGTCACATCGATAATTGTTTATGAAAATTGATGGTAAAGATCGTATTGATTGATATCTCGTGCAAAAGTTGATAATAAATTGATAAAATTGTTATATTCTATCGGAAGACCCGTGATGCAATAAAAGCGATGCGGCACTATTGCTGAAATTATTGAAGCCTTCGTGAGATTTGCTCTTTGGATTCGTTGTGAAAATGTGGAATGCATTCATATGGATGAGCCGTCATGCACTTCCATGAAAGCTCGGTCTGTGGTTGGCATGGATGCACTACAATCACGAGTTGGAAAAGTAATGTAAGTGTAGAATTATTGGGGGGAGCAACAAGGGGAGATCCACTTTGCTTTATCTACATCATGGTTTGACCATCATACGCGTTTTGTGGACCATTTCTTGAGATCTTTCCCCGATTGGATTAAAGGAATGTGAACCTTCAAGAGACCTATCTACACGGTGACTGTTTAGGGGGCTTATGTGCACTACCTTGGTCCAGTGCCTTGACTTGAACTTCATATACATTTTGGACCTCAACTGCTATATTCCAAAGCTTGAATGAAAATAACATAAAATGAGAACATGATTTTTCCAGACATAATGAATTTGATCGATATTCCGCATTTGGTCAAGTTTGACACGTGAATCTAATCAAGGAATCCAAGATGGCCGGGAAATCTTGTGAAGAAAATATAGCGGTTGATAAAAAAACATACTAATGATTTACCATGAAAAGAATTGTTAAGGGACTGATATAGCTAAAGTTAAGGGATTTCTTGAAGAGAATATATGGGTTAGTTGAAGCAATAGTTCTTCTAGTTGAGCACCCTCGTGGTTAATATGAGATGGGAAAATTTGCATGAGGGAATAAACATAATCAAATATATTTTGAATGGAGGAAGCAAATCATTCTTCAAAAGAAGTATTTTGAGAAAATTATAACTTGGATTTGATCATGATAGCGCTTATCTACAACTCCACTCACACTTTGCTAGCGTCATCAAAATCCCAATTTTCATCAATCAAGTACTAATCTCCACATCGTGTGCAATTTAGAATAACAAAAAAAAGAAACCGCACACCCACACAATTTTGAGTAACAAAGAAAAGAAACCACACACCCACACAATTTTGAGTAATAAAATTTTTCTTTAGAAATACATAAAATTTACTCAATTTCTCTCTTTCAATAATACGTAAAATCTCAAAAGAATTTAGGTGTTTCCTAAATGCTTGTACATAATTGGCTAAATTCAGTCAATTATTCCAAACTTTTCAATTGAATCAGGGATAAGACAGAGACGACAATTACCGCCATACTATCGAAAAGCATTCATCAATGATCTTTCTCATCCGTCCCAATCACTCTTCGTTTCCGAGTCTCCAATGCATCATGCACCTCCACTATTTAGAGTCAATGTGAAAAAGCACTGGTTGCAGTCCAAAAGAAAAAGGGAAAGCTTAAAGCATTGACACAATCAATACGTTCTCAGAAACGTCAGCGTGAAATTTTTGTCCTCTAATTGAACCGTACAGTGGGGGATCACTGGATCTAGAAATCAACGTCCATAGGCTACCGCGAATAGTAAGCCTAATAGTAGGGATCTATTTGGGAGACACACAATAAATGTTTTCACAAGAAAATAAAAGACGAGAAGCTCTTGACGTGGAACGTGAAGCTAAGGCTCCTAAAGTTTAGGATTTTGTCTTTCCAAATTTGTAGGCTTCAATCTTCGTGGCTGAACGTGTGAATCTCTTGTTTATGAATTTTGGCTACACATTTCAAAAAAATTTATTCCAAAAGCCAAGTTTCCTAAAGCAGTAGATTGGTGCCCATAAATAGGGCATTAGAATTTAGAAAGCTTCAGCATGCAAAGCTTGGCTAATAGAAATAAAAAGAGGGTTGGCTCGTCCATTCGTGAGGGAAAGAAATATTCCTGCTTCTTTGCTTTAACTTTTGGGTTGACTGTTCCAAGTGATATTGGTCTTTGCGATTTTTTGATGATAAAACAGTTTTAACTTTGGGACCTCATGTTCGACTTGTATATAATTTTTCTTGTTTCAATTTGCAATTTTTGAAAGGAAGCAAGCCACACTAAATATGACTTGATTTTAAATTGAAGAAAAAAAGAGAAACAAAAAGCAAAGTGAGTTAGGTGGCCACACGTCTACTCCTTAGAGGCTCCCTCTCCATGCATCAAAATACTTGTATTCTGGAATACTGCATGATCGGTCATCTTTTCTATTATATATGCAATCTCTGAGCTGCAAATATAGATATCATCGGTAATTAACTTTATTTAAGTTTGCATATGATCATTCAACAAACATATGGTTGGAGAAAATTTTCTACAACAAGTATGGAGGAAAACATGATATTTCTTAACGACGAGGAAAATCACTTCAAATTAGATACATTATGTGACATAGAAGAATGTGAAATCTCACTCTTACATTTTAGGGAAAGTTTCATTTTACCCTTCATAACTTCGAAATTGGTACAGCCTAACCTGAGCTTGTATTTTGTTGTGCTCATTAACTCTGCTAAAATGTTTCCATTAACATGTACTGTGCACATGTGTAGGGGATAAATAAGTTACATATTTTATATAATCTAAAATCCTTTGCCAAATGATATATACCCTTTACCGAAAGATAGATTCTTAATACGCTGAGCGTCAATTGTCTAACTGGCGACGGATTACTCATACGATGAGATGTTATTTTGTTGTATTGTTTTGCCGTTAAAGTATTCAACTCTCTGAATAGAAATTGGGCTCCGGAGAAGCTGCGAAATTTTCTATGAAATTGACATAACCGGTATGTTTTGAGATAGTCATTAGAGGTGGCAGAGCAACTTCGGGGCTCCAAAAGTTCAGAATTGGTAAGTACGCAGTGATTCTCCTAATCCTATACCCCCCCCCCCCCAATGTGGCCTATACCTTGTATCTTCGACAGGATGTCTTTTAGAGAGGTAGTAGAATCAAAATATATTAATTAAATAATCATTAACTACTTAATTGTTCATGAAATTATCTTTTACGTCTCGATTTTCATGTATAAATTCATAAAAAAAAAACATTACTAGTTAGCAATCTCTAGCTCTGCTTCAATCCCGTCCTCTCTCTCCCTCCCTTCCTTGCTCGAACAAAGCTCTCCCTTTCTCATATTAATAGATATGTAATTTTTATAAGAAGATGCATATTTTTCTTCGTGTTCTAATTTTGCAATTAAAAACACGCCTTTTTATTTTAAAGTTAAAAAAGTAACATTTAACAATAAGATTAAACGGGCAAAGGGCAAAAGTCAAAAGTCAAAGTCACACCAAACACTCATTAAGTTTTTTTTTTTTTTTTATATATAATCGAGATTTTAGTGCAGAGGAGTAAAAGTGTGTTTGGATGTGAAAGAAGGATAAGGAGAAAACCGAAAAGGCAAAAAGGAAAACAGCCCCATATTACACCGTAGAAGTCACAAGTGGGGTTGTATCTCAATTAGATTTGAATGAAAAATGATCAAAACCACTTCATTCACAGTTAATTTGGTGAAGGACGATGAACCGTAATTTCGTCATTAGAGTCACAACTCACAAGCAATGCATTGCAACATGTAATTACGCTTGCACTGCATTGCTGGGTGGCTTTTTCTTACATTGTATTTCACAAATAGAAAAATCAGTCTTTCCATCTCAGGAACCGTGGACGCAGATCTCTCTCTCTTCCTTTCCTCCTTTCCTTTTCTGCCTATTGTTCAATGGAGAAACAAACGCAGAGAAACATAGGCCCTGCATGTTTTCGTTCCTGAAAAGTGTTCCTGGAACAGATTTTTGGTTTTTTTGTTCCCGAGAACAAAAAAAAAAGAACAGAAATGAGAAACAAAAAAAATTTATTTCTTGTTCCAAAAACGATTTTGAAGAAACACTTCTTCTTCTCTCTCTTCTCTTTTCTTCTTCTTTTTTCTTTTGCCGGCGACACCATCGAGGGTTGGCAACCTCGCCGGAGCGTCGCCGACCCCGGCGAGGCCGAGCCTCGCCCCTTGCCTTGGCCGGGTGAGCTTGGCGAGGCTCGGCCTTGCCCGGATCCGGCGAGGCCGAGCCTCACCCAACCACAGCGAGGCTCGGCCTTGCCGGGGCCGGCGAGCCTCGCCGTGGTCGGGCGAGGCTGCCGCCGAAAGAAGAAAAAATAAAAAGAAAGGAAAAAATGAAAATAAAATAAAAATATTAAAAAATTAAAAGAAACAAAAAAAAGAATAAAATTTACTAAACATGTTTCTATTCATTTTTTATTCCCGAACAAATTTACTAAACGCATCTTTCTGGTCAAAAATTGTTCCCTAACAAAAACATTTTTTTATATTTTTGTTCCGGAACAATTTTTGAACATAAATATTACCAAACGCACACAGAGGCCTCTCTAGTCTTTACACCCGCCTATGTAGCACCGACACGGGACACGCGACACGCGACACGACACGACACGACACACGACACGCGACACGTCATTTCTAAAAAAATATAGAATTCCGACACGTTCCGACACGTTAAATATTAAATAAATATTTTTATATAAAAATGCATAAATAACTAAATAATAATATTAAAAAGAGCCTAGAATTAATCTATACTAAAAACAATAATCCTACATTTGTTAATATCATATCAAAAGTGGAAAGGAAATAAAAATAGAGAAAAATCATATCAAAACCGATATGCCCTTCAGGTTTTCAATTTTGATGCCACTTACTTCATAGATGACTTATTCAAAATAGAGCGCTCAATACATAAAAATGACAAAAATCAGTCCGTTCACTCAAGGTAAATCCTACTTGGTGCAGAGCAGCAAATAAGAGCTCTTCCCATTTGAAATCATTTTTATAATGCCTAGCAAATTCAACTCCGCCTTAATCTCTCGGATCATTGTTAGGTTTCAGAATTTCCCTTACTCTTGTCCGTGTATCCTTCTACCATAATTGCAAGCAACAATTCAGCAATCCCAGTTCTCCTAATAAGCATCAATGTAATACTCGGATTCGACACAATGCGTAAATTGTTAATACAAAATATACAAATAAGAAGCGCCTCGCCTAGCCCTTCACCTCCAACAGCTACTTCCCATGAAGACTGAAGA
This sequence comes from Eucalyptus grandis, assembly GCF_016545825.1. Taxonomy (NCBI): domain Eukaryota; kingdom Viridiplantae; phylum Streptophyta; class Magnoliopsida; order Myrtales; family Myrtaceae; genus Eucalyptus; species Eucalyptus grandis. The sequence goes on along the minus strand of NC_052614.1, from coordinate 4,953,931 downwards.
GAAGAGTCCAGAGTCTCCACTCTCCACTCTCCAAACCCCGTGCGTGATTGAAGTTTAGCTTTTATTTTTATATTTTTTTTATTTTTTTCATATATTTATATTTAGACCCCAGAAGTTTTGAAAATTTATAAAAATAACCCCGTGTGTGTCGGAGTCACGTGTCGGAATTTCCGACTCGCGTGTCGAAGCGTGTCGGAAATAGTTGACCGCGTGTCGGTTTTCCCGACTCGCGTTGACCGCATGTCGGAGCGTGTCGGAATGTGTCGGAGCGTGTCGGATACGACACGAAGGGTCCCAGAGAGTGTCCGTGCTTCATAGACACCCGCAGCCCCACTATCTCTGGTCGTGAATTTATGTTATTTGATCGACTGCTCCCAGGGCACCTTTGTCATTTTCCTCATCCGTCCCTACCGCTCTTCTTTCCAAGTCTGCAAAGCCACAAGCCTCTTCTTTTCGGCGTTAATGTGAAACACCCTGGTTGCCTCCAGCTGTTTTTTTTTTTTTTGGTCAAAGCCTCCAGCTGTTCAAAAGAAAAAAAGCATGGAAAAGAGGCTTAAAGAACCCACATCAATCAGTACGTTCCCTTTATGCACTCTTATTCAAAGTTCTGTGCAGCACACGCAGAAATTGACAAGGGGTCTCGTAATTCTTGTCTTCAACGGAAACAATTATCATAAATCAGCGTCTACTTACCGAGGCTACTGTGGAGGAAATAGTAAAGGTTAATACCGGGAACTATTTGGGAGACGTCCGATAGATAGATGCTTTCGCAAGAACATGAAGATGAGGAGCCATTGCAGTCATCCGCGAAAGCTCAGGTTCTTTCAAAGTTTGCTGGCTCCAAACTGAGGAGAAAAGGAAAGAGTTGGCTCATCCGTGCGAGAAAGAAATATAAGCGTTCGCCCTAAGTGTTTTTGTGTGTCATGTGAGAAAAACAATTGTAATAGTAAGTGTAAGCTCTCACTAATCATAAATTATGTGCATTACAATTGTGTGACAATTTGTGTGTGTGTGTGTAGTATTATACTGTATTTTCATTTAAGTATCTCCCAACTCGAGTTGCTCATTACAATTTTCTTGTGTTGCCATTATCATGCTTCTATACCCAACAACAATGAATGACAAATGATATCTAGATTCATGACGAATTTCCGTCCAAGGTTACCTCCAAATGATTTTTCAACCAAACCATTAATGACCTCATAATTAAAAATTTGAAGACATGGCATAATTTTTGCAATGCTCATGGCTAGAAGATAGGCAAGTGGGAACAAGACACGTGTGGATAGGCAAGATATCATGCATCATACCAAATGCCATGGGCATCATACCCATGAATGTTTTTCGTATTTTAAACCAACTATCATATCAGAAAAATCATCCAATTAGTCATAAATGTATTATATAATCATCAATTTAATCTTAAATTTTATAATTTCACCAATTTAGTTCTAAATTTTTGCGCTATATTCCAATATAGTCATTGTAATCAATTTTTAGCGGAAGCCACTAGTGTAACAATATGTCAAGTAGGACGACTCAAGGCAATTAAATCGCCACATCAGCGATTCTCGACGAAAATTGACTAAAAAGACCATATTAATGTCTCACGCAAAAATTTAAGATTAAATTGATAAAATTATTATATTCAACCAAGATTTTCTTCAGAAGGGACGAGTGATGTGATGATAGCGATACAACATGAATGCTGAAATTATTGAAGCCTTCGTGAGAATTGCTCTATGGAGTCACTTTGAAAAACGAATGAGCTGACACGCACTGTCCATCAAAGCTCGGTCTATGGTTGGCATGCGTGGAGTACAAATGAGTTGGAAAAGCAATGTAAGTGGAGAATTATTGGGGAGAGTGACAAGTGGGGATCCACTTTGCTTTGTCAATATCATGGCTTGACCATCGTACGCGTTTGTGGACCATCCCTCAATATCTTTCCCCCGATTGGGGTCAAGGAGTATGCACTATCTTGATCCAGTGCCTCAACTTGAACTTTACATCCATTTTGAGCCTCAACTGCTATATTCTAACGCTTGAATGAACATAACATAAAATGTAAAGATGATTTTTCGAGACATAATGTATTTGATTGATATTTCTCACTTGGTCAAGTTTGACATGTAAATCTAATTAAGGAATCCAAGATGGCCAGGGATTCCTGTGAAGAAATATTGCAGTTGATAAAAAACATACTAATAATTTACCATGAAAAGAATTGTTAAGGGACTTAGATGGCTGAACTTAAGGAATTTGTTGGAGAGAACATATGGGTCAGATGAAGCAATCGTTCTTCCAGTTGAGCATCCTCATGGATAATATGAAATGGAAAGAATTTGCATAAGGAAATAAACAAAACCAAATATACTTTAAACCGAGGAAGCGAATCATTCTTCAAAAGAAGCATTTCGAGAAAATTATAACTCAAATTTGGTAGTGATAGTGCTTATCTATGACTACTAATACTTTGCTAGTGTCATCAAAATCTCAAATTTCATCAATCAAGTACTAATCTCCACGCTATATGCAATTTAGAATAACAAAAGAAAGAGACCACTCACCCACACACAATTTCGAGTAGTAAAATTTTCCTTTCAGAAATACATAAAATTTACTCAATTTCTCTCTTTCAACAATACCTAAAATTTTCCTATATTTCAAATCTTCCTGTGTTTCCTAAATGCTTGTACATAACAAGTTAAATTTAGTCAATTATTCCAAACTTTCCAATTGAATTGGGGATAAAATAGAGACGATAATCACCATCATACTATGGAAATGCATTCATCAATTATTTTTCTCATATGTCCCAATCGCTCCCGTGTCTCCAAGTCCATCGTGACCTCTACTTTTTAGAGTCAATGTGAAAAAGCACCGATTGCTAGTCCAAAAGAAATTCGAGAAGGTTAAAGCACCGACACAATCGGCACGTTCTTAGAAACGTCTGCGTGAAGTTTTTGTCCTCTAACTGAACGATCATGAGATCTAGAAATCAACGTCCATAGGCTACCGTGTCATGAATAGTAAGCCTAATAGTAGGGAATTATTTCAGAGACATATGATAAATGCTTTCACAAAAAAATAAAAGATGAGAAGCCCTTGACGTTGTACATGAAGCTAAGGTTCCTAAAGTATACGATTTTGTCTTTCAAAATTTGTGGGCTCCAATCTTCGTGGCTAAACGTGTGAATCTTTTGTTCAGGAATTTTGGCTACACATTTCAAAAAATTTCGTTCCAAAAGCTAAGGTTCCTAAAGCAGTAGATTGGTGCCTATAAATAGGACATTAGAAAGCTTCAGTGGGCCGACTATTCCAAGTAATATTGGTTTTCGCGATTTTTTTGATCATAAACAATTTAATTATGAAACCTCATATTCCGCTCATTTATAATTTTTCTCGTGCCAATTTACAATATTTGAAAGGAGGCAAGCAACACAAAAGAGATACCGTAATTTTGACGAAAACAATGATTAGAAATCAACGTCTACTTGTTGAGACTGCTGTGTAGAAACTAGCAAGGATGATAAAAATGGGAGGGAGCCATTTCGGAGTTGTACAATAGATAGATGCTTTCGCTGCCCACCCATAGTAATAATGGAAGGGAGCTATTTAAGAGGCGTACAATAGATAGATGCTTTCCCAAGAACATGGAAATGAGAAGCTATTTAAGTCATGCGCGAAAGCTCATGCTCTTTCAAAGTTTGCAGGCTCCAGTGGCAGCATTGTTTCTTACACGAAAGAATAGTTTCGAAGAGCAAAGGACGCAACAGGAAATACGAATCCCAATTCTGCTCGTGCATGCGGTGATGCTTGCTCTTCTCTAGAAAGAACTCAATTTTTTTTTTCCTTTTTGTGCATAATGTGATGAAGGATTGTCCATTGATGCCGGGCTTTTTTGTGGTTGAGCAACTATTACTTAACATGAGAAGAATTACTATAAAAAATGACATGGTGCGCATCACTGAAATATGGCAAGTAGTGTGGGCTTTTGTACAATAGATAGATGTTCAGGATTGAGACCTTGCGGTGACTGCATAAAGCGCGCGACGCAGCGTTCCAGTTTTCAGCCCAAAATGAAAACTACAAATTAAAGAAAAGAACTAGAAAACCCAAATTGAAGTTCTAAGAAGCCTTATGGTCAATGACAAAGTTTGCAGTTTTTGTTTTCAATGGAAAGGAAAATTTTTCATTCTCGGTTTCTTGTTCCCTTAAACATGTTTTTGGCTTGTAGAAATAAGAACTTTAAATAGGAATGTAAATTTAAACCCGTTTCCCGAGTCTTTGAATCTATCAGTTTGCACCTTTTCCACCAAAATTTTACCTAATTGAGTTGGAATTCGTGGATATCATCTCTCGATGGAAATCCTACCCCAACGGTCGTAGTTTTCACCCAAAAAAACCCTAAAGTTCTTAGCTGAATACAGCAGTCATTTCATCTAGTCTTTACCAAGATGAAAATCTCCCATTTCCTTTTCAACTTTGACCCTTTGCCCAAAATCCCCAACCTCCCCATGAGCCATATTCACTGTTCCATAAGCTAACCCAAACCCAACTTCTGATAAAACCCGATCTCCCTTTGATAGCATCACGCTCTACAAGGCATGGAATCAATGACCATCGTATTAGCTGAAAGGAACAGTCCTGGTTAATGCTCGCCCAAACATCAAACCCATTACAAAAGCCCCAACCCAAAGCCCCCTACCCCATCAACCTCCCAGAGCAATGCATTGTCTCTGGACAGCATTTTACCATTACGCTCCACTGGGATACAACCCCAAGAATGAATTTATTGGAATAGCTTCTTTTGCTGTACTTTTCTCATAGGAAGTAAGTTGTCTGCCTCTCGCGCCTCTTGGATGGAAGAATAAGATAACTTAGATTCTTGAGTTACTATACAAAAAATTATGCAATTTGTGGTCAGAAAAAGACCTGGCTGAGATTAGATGGTATGGTCCCAACTGGTAGAATATAAGAATGCTGTCTAACCATGTTTAGGCAATTGTTCTACAACCCTAGTATCAATCTCTAAGCCTTCCAAAACACTATGAAGAGGGCATGGATAGTGCATTCAGTTACCTTTGATCGGGTAGACTGAGAACTTTAGCCTTAACCTTTAAGTCTGAAAATGAAATGAACAGAATTCTTGAGACAAGGCCTTGGTCTTTCTCTAGCAATCCTCTGGTGCTTAAACCATGGATCCCGACTACTTCACAAGACAGTTACGATTACACATGACAAGTTTTGGGTTCAAGTGCCCAAATTACCTATGGATTGGCTCTCGGAGGAAACCATAAGGCGAATAATAGCGATGGGCTTGGTAACCGAAATGAAAATCGATACAAAGGGGTTTAGCTCGATAGGTGGAAAAGCTAGAGTAAGAATTGATTTATCACCCCCCTTGAAACCCGGGACATTTGCTAGCCAAGGAGGAAAGAAACTATGGGTCAACATTAGATATGAGAGATTACCGCACTTTTGTTATGCATATGGTCGCATAGGGCATTATGCCAAGTTCTGTGAGGAAGAAGAATATGACAAGAACCGGTTAGAAACTGATGATCCTAGTTGCTTTGGAAGAAGATCCTCTTTGGAAGCTGTTCTATGCAAAACTAGAGGATACAACCATAGATGATGAGATTATTCTAGAAACTCCAGCCCCCACCCTGCAAACGGTGTCCTCTGAGCCCAAGGTAAAGAATTCGTTGGTTCTAGTAGTGGGAACAACCTAGAAAAGTTAGGATAGATTTTTGCTGAGGAGATAGAAGCAATTGAAAAAGGTGGCACGAATCCATTAAAAAAAAACTAAGAAGGGAAATGTCACAAATAGTCCCTATATTTTCACTCAATGCCAATTTCGTCCTCGAACTTTGATTAGCTCAATTTGGTCCTCGAACTATTGATAAAATGTCCGATCTAGTCTCGAACTTTCGAATGGCTCAATTTAGTCCCTAAACTATTAATAAAATGTCCGATCTAGTCCTTGAACTTTCGATCGGCTCAAGTTAGTCCCCTGAACTATGATGAAATGTCGATCTAGTCCTTCGTTACTATTTTTCTTTTTTTTTTCTCCTTTTTTTTTTTTTTCCCTTTTTTTTTTTTTTTTTCCTTTTTTTTCCCCTGCCGGAGCCGGCGGAGGGCCGGCGTCCGGTGAGGGAGCCCCTCCGGCGTCCCCGCAGCTGGCGAGTCCCTCGCCGATCTTGCGAGGGAGCCCTCGCCGGACGCCGGCGAGGGGCGGCGAGGGGCCTCCGGGCTCTGCGGGGAGAGCCCTCGCCGGCGAGGCGAGGGCTCCCTCGCGCGGTCGGCGAGGCCGTCGCCCGGCTCTGCGAGGGAGAGCCCTCGCCCGCATCGGCACGGCGGCGAGGGCCCTCGCCGGCGTCCTCGCAGCGGCGAGGGCTCTCCTCGCCCGCTTGCGAGGGGACGCCGCGAGGCCCCTGCCGGACGCGGCCCTCCGGGAAAAAAGGGAAAAAAAAAAAAAAAGGAAAAAAGGAAAAAAAAAAAAAGGGGAAAAAGAAAAAGAAAATAGTAATGAAGGACTAGATCGGACATTTCATCATAGTTCATGGACCAACTTGAGCCGATCGAAAGTTCAGGGACTAGATCGGACATTTTATTAATAGTTTAGGGACCAAATTGAGCCATTCGAAAGTTCAAGGACTAGATCGGACATTTTATCAATAGTTCAGGGACTAAATTGAGCCAATCGAAAGTTTAGGGACGAAATTGGACATTGAGTGAAAATATAGGGACTATTTGTGACATTTTCCCAACTAAGAAAAGAGCTTGATGCTGATAACAGCTCCAAACGAGTCTACAATGCTAGAAGGCAGCTCAAAAGGGCCCCAAAAGAAATGTAGCAAGGAGAAGAAAATAGGTGGAAACAAAACACAGTGAAGGTATAGTCCTTACACTTCTCAAAAGGTGAACTCTCTTGCCTTAAATGAGACCAAACTTTTGGAAACTTCAATTCAGGTTTGGGAGGATCCTAAGATACGGGCTTTGGTGGTTAGCACTAATAAGCCACTGAGGTTCCCATGAAAATCTTATGCTGGAATTATCAATGGTTGGGCACACCCTAGACAATCTTGGCATTGAGGCTCTGGAAAGGCCTGGCATTATTTTTCTGATGGGAACAAAGAGTCCAGAACCTGTGTTATGAGCTTGAAACGAATCCAATTGCAGAAATGTGTAGTGGTGAATTCAAATGGAATAGCAGGGGGATAACCAATTTTACCAATTGACAGGGTGGTGCCAACAATGGACTCAGTCACAATGAAATGTTTGACCTAATTTGTACAGATAGTAGAAAACATATGAGAATTACCTTCGTACACGCTCCAATAATCAGCCTCCAAAACCAGCTTCCTTCAGTTTGGTTGGAGGGGGGGGGGGACTGAACTTCAATGAAAATTTTGTACACTGGGAAAAGTAGGCAAGCATATAGTGGAGCACCATGGTTAGTGGCTTTTCGAGATATAGGACATTACAAATGCATGCTCTCTAATGGATCTTGACGTAAAGGATGTGCATTCACACAGACAAATAATAGGAATGGGGATGCCTATGTGAAAGAAAGATTAGATAGAGCTCCCTGCAATGTAGAATGAAGAGTGACATCCCAGAAGTGGAAGCATATGCATTACCTGCTATAGGCTCCGACCATAGTCCTATCTTGCTAACTCTCTCAGTAGAACTTGCAAAAAGAAAGAGAAATTAAGTTTGAAGCATATTAGCTTGAAGATAATGAATGTGATCAGCTAGTAAGTTCAGTGTGGAATACTCCTGCATAAAAAATGAACACTTTCGAAGAATGACAAAAAGTAATAGAGGTCCTAAAAAGTGGAGCAAGCGAAGTTCTCTAATGCTAATAGTCAAATCAACCGCTTGAATAAAGAGCTTTAGGAGTCAACAAATGAGCACAGCTTGCATCATGACAGGGACAAAACGCAGCAACCCAAAATGCAAATTAAATATCTGTGGAAACAAGGAAAAAATTACTGGGGTATGCGCTCAAGAATATACTGGCTGAATAGGTTGATAGAAATGCTGAGGAAGGTCAATGGAATGAGCACATGCTATTCTCTCTTTTTGATGAGCATATAGTAAATGATATTCTAGCTATCCCTCTCTTAACAACACCGACAGAAGACGATATAGTCTGGACACACAACCAAGAGGGAGGCTATGCTGTTAAAAGTGGCTACAATCAACTCCAGGACATTGAGACTAAGCATGAAGCAAATCGAGCCTCATTGTCCTACCAAACTCCAAAAGCCTTCTGGACTAAGGCATGGAATCTAAAGACTCCACCCAAAGTAAGAGTGTTTACGTGAAGTGTATGCCAAAACGCCCTACCCACAAGAGAAAACCTATTTAGAAGGAAGATTATACCTGAGTCAAGATGCCCTCTTTGCGAAAAGGAACCTGAAACTGTCAAACATTTGTTCCTTCTTTGTCAATTTGGATTTCAAATCAGGAAGTTATTTGAATTGAAGGATGGCCATTGGAGATGTGTAATCACCTCAAAGCCCCCCCGTCTTTTGAACTGATCGTAGTCACTTTTTGGCATATTTGGACATAAAGATATTCCTCTATTTTCAAGCATCACTTACCAGATCTTGCAACAACAATGGCGTCTATCATGGCTATGCATATGAATCTCTCGAAAGGGAATGGCCGAGAATCAGAGGGCGTGCATGGAAACGTTTCCGAACACATGTACGGAAAGTGTCCCAGGAACAAAAAGAATGTAAACGCGTTTGGTTGCGTTTTTTTCTTTTTTGTTTTTGCTTCTAACAAAATAAGAACAGAAAAAAGAAACATAAAAAAGTTATTTCTTTTGAAAAGAAACACTTCTTGTAAGGCACAAAAGAACAAAAACCAAAAGAACAAAAAAACAAAATCGGAACAAAGGAAGAACACCGGCTGAAGCTCTTCTCCTCCGTGCGTGCTCGTGGCTCTCGTCGGCTGAAGCTTCGTTCTCCCTTTTCCGGCGTCTCTCCATCTCTCCGGCGGCTCCCACTCGGTCTATTCTCTCCGGCGACTCCAGGTACGTTTCTCCCCCTTCTCCGGTCAGCGTTGCTCCCCCTTCGGCGCTCCTCCTCCGGTCAGCGTTGCTCCCCCTTCGGCGTGACAGATCTGGGACGGCTCGCTCGAGCCTCGAGCGAGCGTTGCTCGCCCAGATCTGCCGCGCCGAAGGGGGGAGCAACGCTCGCTCGAGAGCGAGCTCGAGCTGTAGCTCGATCTGCAGCTGCTCGAGCTCCCCCTTCGCTCGCTCGAGAGCGAGCTCGAGCCGCAGCTCGCTCGAGCAGCATCTCGAGCGAGGCTCGAGCGAGCTGCAGCTCGAGCGAGGCTCGATCGAGCAGCAGCTGCAGCTGCAGCTCCAGCAGCAGCAGCAGCTCCTCTGTCCGGGTTCTCATCCTATGCACCATCTTTCTAAAGCACACCGCAGCTACTGGCTTCTGTCTTGCAGATATAGGTGAGATGATGACTCGCCAGTTTTCTTGTGGGCAGGAGAGTCTCAGTTTATTGGAGGAGCTGTGCGTTCAATCCAAGGCCAGCATGCTGATTACTTTGGGCGGCGATGTGCCTGTTGATGAAACAAACGAAGGAGACGACCTTGAAGCTACTCAGTTTGTCATGGAAAATGATGACGACATGAAGGAGGACTTGGACCTCCCTGAGACGGCTAGGCCACGTAAAACTTCCCAGGTTTTTATCTGTCAAGTCAATGTCTGGGCTGCCTGATGTGTTATTATCTCCAAAAAGGAGGAAAACGACACCCTGAATTGTGAATATGAGTTTTATGCGATGGAAGACGATGAGGGTGAAAATCATGACGATGCCATCAACCGTCCCAAGGTGGGGGCTTTCAACCAGAGCATGAGTTTTTGCAGTGCAGCAACACGACAACGAGGGCGAGGGGATCTCTTTCGGAGATATGAGCGAAGATGAGTGGGTACTGTTCCTTGAAATCTTCGAGAAGCTCTTGCCCGAGGTCACGGAGAACGCTAGATGCAACAGCTCGAAGCAGAGGTTGGGAACTTCTTGCGAATTCCGAGGAATCACCAAAGCAATAGACGATTTAAAGATCAGCAAAAAGATAGAAAGAAGCTCGGACACAGATCGCTTGTAATTATTGTGGACTAATTTTCCTTTTCTGTTTCCCAAATGACTTGCTAGTATAGATTGTAGATAATGACCATTTGGGGCCCGACGTGAGAGGAAAAGCGATCGGCAAGTCGTCGTCCTTTCCTTTTCTACTGTCTCACGCGGTTTCGTCCTCATTTTGTAACTATCACCATGCAATTATATCAGTGTGTATTGTATTGTGTATAAGCTCATTGCCCCGTTTACATCAATGTGTGTATGTTCCTCTGATCTGCACAATCAAATTTGGGGTCTAGTTTTCTGGAGCATGGCAGTAAAGCTACTCCAAAAGTCCTGTCAACTGGTGTTGGTGCATCTCTAGCCCTGTTTTGACTTTAGAATGGCAAACCAACTAGACAGTAGCTGATGCAAACATCGAAAGTTTTGCTTCCTTACCAGGTTACGGCGCACGTACAGGAGAATTTTTGTCGTATTAAGAATAAATTAAATAGATGACTACAGAAAATTAATGAGCATTTCATAATAATAAGCATTCAATATCAATTTTAAAATTTATTAAAAAATTTTAAAATAAAAAATAAAATAAAAAAACAGAAATTTTTGTCGTTTACCAAACGTGTTTCTTTTTTTTCTATTTAAGAACAGAAATTGTTGTAGTTTCCAAACATGTTTCTGTTCTTTTTTTATTCCAAGAACAGTTTTTTTTACACTTACCAAACGCGTGTTCTTCAAAAATTCCCTAACAGAAACACTTTTTTTTTGTTTTTCCAGGAACAAAAAGAAACAGAAGTGTTTCCATGCGCACCCAGAGAAAAGAAACAACCCAAGACACTTACCCATAAGATGGAAACTACCAAGTTCTCAAGCCAAACATTGACAGAACTTTCCACGAAGGATCTTCCAAAGGTTCCTTGGCGTGCGTCTGCTGTGATTTTGAGGGGAAACTTATTGATGGGTCCACGGTAAACTAATTGATGCCCCTTTCTCATGTAATTGGGCCCGTACTCAGTGAATGAAAAGCTCGCTTATGACCAAAAAAAATTGTTAATACTAACTATAGAAAATCTTTAGTTGATAAAAATAAATTTCACAATGAAAGAAGTTACAAACTTACTAATTTATTGACATATTTGTAAATTTATTAGAGTGCTACACTTGTAAAACTTGAGAAAAAGTTGGTTGCTAACTTATTCATTGGAACATTGGTAAGATCATTGTAATGCCTCCAATGATCCAGAGCATGACTACCCCTAAAGCATTGTGTCAACTTACTTTGCTGGCTGGTGCTAGTGACCTTTGAGCCTATGCCATAGGCGAAACTTTGCTTGCACTGCTTACAGCATGCCCTTATACATCCAGGACTCATAATTTCTATTGTGAAGTGTTCCCAGATGATGGATTTCTTGTTTCTCCGCTTGTTGGGCTGTGTTTCCAGAGTTTTCACATCATTATTTTCTTCTGGGGTTGCCATCTTCTATGTAAAAACGAATTCTTGCCAAATAAAGTCAGATAAAACATCAAAAGAAAAAAGACAGATATGAAAGAGAAGGAGATTTAGAATACTTTGACAGCATCAGGCAAGACACATTAGAAAAATCACTGATGAATGGACTTGAACCAAATTTTAGAGTAAGATGTACAGAAGATCAGTACAAGGATTAAAAATCTTCCAAAAAAATTGAGCAATGGTGACCAAGCATAGGGAATTGATAAATTAGCTTTCAATATGATGACGAGAGTTTAGAGATGTTTAGCTAACAACAAAACATCATTTTCCCCTTTGTATTGCATTATATAGGTCAGGGATCCAAACTATGGTGAATGTTCCTGAATAAAGTCCACACAAAAGCACTCCAAAAACAAGAAGGCAGACTACACAGGCACCTGCATTTTATACTTAGAAAACACAATCCAGTAGAAGCTTTAACATTCAATACCTCATCTCACAGAACCAACACGAGTTATCTTGGTTGGTGGTTGGTGATCTATGTGTCAAGAAAGAACCAACTTTTAATGGCCTGTCATAGTTATAGAATTCGAATTCTCGATCTAGCTGAAAGGTGCAAACACCAGTAGGCTAATTATTTTCACAAGCTAATTCAACTTCTCATAGTCAACTCACACACAGTCATCAACTTACATCTGAATGAAAAGGAAGGAAACTACACAAATCACCTTAGTCTCCTCGATAAATCAAACATGAAAAAGCATCCAAGCAGAAAGAAAAGTATTGAACAAAGGGAAAGCTCGAAGCATATCCCAATTACAGAGAACTAACCGAGGCAAAAGTGAAAATACCGTGATTGCTAGTGCCCTTTTCTCAGTCGTTGAAAATGGAGTAAAAGCTTTAAGGCGTCCACTGGTATCAGACTTGCACGTACCACTTTTCATTTTTCAGTCAATTAAAAAATTTCAAAACGTACCACACAAAATCCATTAAAAAGTCTGTCAGCATGCACTATGAATTGAGCGAGAGGTGGTTGTTCTTTAGAAGTCCTCCATAACTTACGGAACAAGCAGACAGACATATCTTTTGTAAGAATAGGATCATAAGCTATCAATCCTCCATCGAGCAAGTCACACAGCGTCTCCACCCTCGAATCGGCCACAATTGGGTTGGTGGTCGGAGCTTTCTTCCTGGTCGCAGAGCCACCATCCAGTCGCACACTGCTGGTGCCATCGGACCTCGGCCCAATCACGGAGGTCAAGAGAAAGACACAATCGAAACAAATTTTGAATTGGGGCGAGGCTTTGCGTGAGCCGGAGTTTTTTGCTTTTAGTTTCTTTTAAAATCCTTCGCCTTTCAACCCTCATTGCTACCACCGCTCCTCTTGTTGGATGAATGTTGCTGCTGCTGTTGAAGATCGAGCAAATTGGAGCTCCTTCTGGCGGATGAGAAGCACCATTCTCTCGTTCTCGAGCTTGGCTCTCTCCATCTGGGTTCCATCGACGAATCTTCAATGCCCAAATGCCTCAAAAGATCACGCCACCAACATAATATAGAACAAAAGACATTTTTATCTTCGGTTCACTGCTACGAATCTTCCTTCCCTCTCAGAAATGAATCTCCTATTCTCAATTTTTCCAACAAAGACACTTTCTTTGACCTGGTCAAATGCCCAGAACCAGACTTTTTTCCCATGCAATGAAAAAACAGAGGTATTCCCACACAGCCCAACAGATAAAAAGAACATACCCAAGTCACCGAAACCTCAAGAAATCCCGAAATGCACCACCAAGAGCCAGGAAAGCCTCATCCATGGGGTGCAAGATTCCATTGAAAAAAAAAAAAAACTCATTTCAGGATGTATAGAGCATGGCAACTGGTTTTGAGGAGGGATGTTTTCTTGTGGGAGCTGACAAAAAAAGAAGAAAAACTGCCCGTGGTTTTGAGGAGAAGTCACACCCATCTTTGAAGCCAAAACACACGAGACAAAAAGGAAGAGTGTCTTCACGCGCAGGAGAGAGGGAGAAAGGGAGTGAAATTTTTGAAATGAAGGAAGAGGGGGAGAGGGAGGACAAGGATGTCTTTGATGAAGAGAGAGGACTCAGATGGAGAGAGAAAATGGAACCATGATTGGACGACACATGACGCCACGTGGATGGACCGGCCCACGATTACGTGGAGAGGCCGGGCCTGCACAATATTTTTCTCGCAAGGCGCCTACCTATTTTTGTGGGCATGCGTGCGCATGGAGAGAAAAATGGGCGTGGGAGACATGCACACCCATGGGCCCTTCAAATTTCCACTTTCTTTGTCTTAAATAAGAGTAACCATGCGCTGAGTATTTGTTTTTTTTTTCTTTTCTTCGGTAAGTAAGTAAGCGCTGAGTATTTGTTGCCCTCCATATAATAGGAAAAAAATCTCGGTTGGAGGCATAGGAAGGCCCCCATAGGGAACCAAATCTCCCTTGAGGCCTCTAATTTCGACTAGATTGTGGAATTTTTCGATTCTTAAAATCTTCAGATATGTTAATTGTGAAAGGTCCGGTCTTTTAAGGGGCTGGCACCTATAGAAAAGCAGTTCCACCAAGGTTTTCAAATTTGTCAAGGCCTTGAAGTTGAAATAGATCATTAATCACTAATAGAGCATTTGACTCGAAATCACACAACTCCAAATGTCTCAAAGACTTTAGGGGTTCAAGGTCATTGATGTCGGACAATTTCTCGGATGCAGATACTTTTAGTTTTGCTAAGGATTTTAGCCCTTTCAAACCCTTGATTTCTGTCACCTCACCGCACCTTTTGATATGTAATTTTGACAAGAATTCCAAACTCAACAAAGTGCTGGGTGGCACCTTCTTGGCATTGTCTAGTGAATGGAGTAAACCGATATAATTATACTTAATCATCACGAGAATAAGGGACTTTCGTGATATCGAAAGTAATCGTATACCTCTTAAATTAGGACGGAAAATTTTTAGTTCAAGTAAAATGAAAAAATAAAAGGAAAATTTTTCTAAAGAAAGTAAAGAAAGATGTCACTCATGAAGAACGCCAAATGTCAACCACACATTGAAAGAGCTCAGGAGCACCACTATGCGTATATCTAATAAGATGGATTCATTGTATGAATTTTAGATTTGCACATGAGATGTATTTGATTTTATAAGCTTATTTCTAAGCTCTAAGAAATTTTTCTTTCTTTCTTTTCGCAAGCACATCAACAATTTGATTTTTATTAACTTATGAACTAAAGAAAAAAACTAAACAATTTAACTGGAGGGTACTCATTTTCTTGCTTCTTTCTTTAACTTTCGTCCCACATGTTCTTAGTACTATTGGTTTTACAATTAAGTAACCTATTTTAATGACAAATAGTTTAATATGAGCTTGGGATGCGACCAGTGGGGGTGCTTAGGGGCGAGAGAGTAAGAGAGAGAGGAAGCAATTCCTGGAAATGGCGGAGGCGACGTGGCAGAGGCGTTGGTACTGAGCATGCCATTGCCAGTGGGGTGGCTATTGGGAGCGACGGAGAGAAAATGGCTCCTGAAGAAGACAGCGGAGGCAGAAGCGACGTGCTGGAGATGGCGAGTCTGAACTCGAGAGGCAACCGGTAGGACTCTTGGAAGCGAGAGTGTGGGAGAACATCTTGAGAAAAAGAGAGTAGGCTTCTTTTTCTTGAAAGATGCATGAGACAGAGGAGAGAGAATGTCCTCTAATTGAAGAGAGGGGGGATTCCATGCGAATGAAGGGAGAATACCATTAATTAATTAATGAGGAGAGAGGAAAAGTTCGAAGGAGGGACATCACATGTATGGCCCAGATGGACCACTCCTCTCGTGTCGTCGCTAGGTGCCTCCCTCACGATACCCGTTGCCATGGTGGAAGACATGCTAATACATGGTCGGCGGTTCTCGCTGATTTACATTCTTGGCTCGGTCCAGGCACGTGATAGAAAATCATAGGCTCTACAAGCCTCCAGCACTGTTTTCCTCGACTAATTTGTTCGTGGCTTCTTACTTGCAGGTGTTCCTGGGATTCGTATTGGCTAACTTGTCAGATTGGTTCTCACCAAAATTGGCATTGCAATTTTTTGATTCATTGAAATAATTTTGTAAATGTGTACATCTGAGATGATACACCGGGTCCAGGATAGATACAGATAATTCCACTGCTCATCTCATTTTAAACATGACCTTCTCTACTTAGATAGATAAATGGTAATGATTTCACGATAATGAAAACGCACAGAATTATCAAGTTTTATTTGCGCAGATAGTCATTTGACCCGTTCCACAGTATATGGATTATAACTTTGAAATCGAATGGCTGTTAACATCTACTTTAAGTAACAACAAAAGAAGTTGGGTCGTTTCGGGCTTAGCAGTAGCTGCAGGCGTTGTCCAATGATTGGGAATGAAGATTGTTGGATAACGATCAGCTGATGTTATGCAAATGCTTGAAACGCGCCTTGGCGATGAAGATTCTCAATCTTCAGAAGGAGGAAAAATTGCAGTCATGGTTGGTCTAACTTAAATAATTTGCTTGCAATGCCTCGACAAATCGGGAATCTGATCTACAGACATCCAGTCTCAAGCTGACTAACATGTCGGAATAGGGTGAACAATGCAAAATAGCTGCTTCAAGAACTGAACCACTAAAAGGCTGTAACATCTCTTATAAATCAGCTTTCCGCCATGCTGTCCTCGAACTAAAATCCATCATCAAAGAACTCGACTGAGGACATTAGTGGGCAGCCATCAGCTACGATAACGATCTGCGATCCATTAGAAGAGACTACGAAGAACATCTGTGTCGTGAGATCAACTCGGTATTGCACCATAGTGATTTTTACTCAATCGTACTGCTTTCATGCGGCGTGCAGGCCAGTTTTAGCGTACCACGACACGCCCACCTCGCCAGCTTTTACTCTACCCTCGTCATCTTTCTTTTCTACAAGAGCAAACCTTCCAATACTTCACAAAACACAGCTCGAAATGCCTTCATCATGGCCAATCAGCTGATCTTTCTTCATTGCCTATCCGCTGATCTTGGATTGTCCATAAACTGAGGAAAGAAATTACACTTCCTTCAATTCAAACGGACCAAATCAAGAAGTTTTGAGAGATGATCTGCGATTTCTAAAATCACGTCGGTCACCAACAGGGAATTCGGAGGCATTAAAAAAATGGGTTTGCGGAAGAATCTACGAAGCGAATCGGGTATCCTCTGTAAACTCTGTTTTTGGGTATTGCGGTAGATTCAAAAGTCATGTTCACGAGATGAGACCGACCGTCTAACCCCACATGTTCCATTCATATCCATGTCTAGATGAGAAATATCTACACGAGGAATGCTAGTCAAAATCAAATTTTACACTCACTTATGTGGACTCTCCATGATTAAGGAACACGTGGCCTTTGTAATCACATGTTTTTAAGGAACCGGAGAATTACCAAAAAGTTCTAAACCTATTGCAATGTGTGCCAATTCGGTCATAAACTTTTTTTTTTGCCAATTTAGTCCTAAACCTTTTACAATTGTGCCAATTCAGTCCATCTAGCCAAAATTGGCCAACCGGCGCCGACGTGGATGCGGCCGGCGGCTTAACGATTTTTTAATAATTTTTTTTTTCGATTTTTTAATTTTTTTAATTTTTTTCTTCTTTTTTTCTTCCTATCTTCTTCTTCCTCCGGCCGGCGGCGGCCAGCCGGCCGAGGCGAGGGCCGCGAGGCTCGCCCCCGGCCACCGGCGAAGGGGAGCCTCGCCCGGCGACGGCGAGGTCGTCGTCGCCCGGCCCAAGGCGAGGCTCGGTCTCGCCCGACCATGGCGAGGTCGAGCCTCACCGGATATGGCGACCGCGGCCTCGTCCGCCGGGCGAGGCTCGCCTTCGCGGTGGCGGCGGGCGAGCCTCGCCCAACGACGGCGGCCTCGCCGCCACCGGCGAGGCCGCGTCACGGATCTGGTGAGGCTCGACCTCGCCTTGGCCGGGCGACGGCGGCTCGCGTTGCCGGGCGAGGCTCGCCGCTCGCCGGCGGGGGGCGAACCTCGCCGGTGGCGGCGAGGCTGACCTCGCCGCCCTCGCCTCGGCCAGCCGGCCAACGCCGGCCGAGGAAGAAGAAGATAGGAAGAAAAAAAGAAGAAAAAGAATTTAAAAAAATAAAAAAATTTATTAAAAAATCGTTTCGGCCGGGCCGGCGTCCACGTCGGCACTGGCCGGCCAATTTTGGCCGGATGGACTGAATTGGCACAATTGTAAAAGGTTTAGGACTAAGTTGGCCAAAAAAAAAAAATTTAGTGAATTGGCACAATTGCAATAGGTTTAAGACTTTTTTGGTAATTCTCCTTGCTAGCTTCCTATTCTCTAAATTTGAATCCTTGAATTAGGAAGCGTTTGAAATGATTCTTACTTTTTGTTTTATTATTTAATTAGGTTTTACAACTTACGTGTTTCAACCTTTTTAATTCAAAATACATGAAGCTTCTACAATATGCAAATGTCTCGATATATAAATTCACATGTAGTTTTTTTCATAATCGAATGAAATTGAATAATATTTTTACTTTTGTTACTTTTATTTAAGTCCAAAGAAAAGTGCCCTTAACTAAGTCACGTGATTGATATATGAGTGATTAGTTATTTTGGTAGTTTGACTTTCACCTAGGAATTGAGAACTGGACCAAAGAGACAGGTTCCCAATTTTGGCCCGGAATCAGACCATCTAATTTTGAAACTGGATTGCATTGGGAGCACCACTTCTGCACGATTGCATTCCCATGCTCTCTCCGCTCTGAGCTCGCTGCCCGTCCCTTCCATGTTGCTCTTGGTCTCAGCTCTATCTCTCCCAAGGCTGAAACTTGGTTTAAGCTCTCGAAGGTAGCCACGGTGTGTTCAATTAGCGACGGAAGCGAATAATTCCTCGTCGAAGCAGGGCAATGCGATAGATTCATTGAGCGGGGCTGAAAAGATTGGCAGAGGAGGAGGCATGAGTAAGAGTGATTAGGGTTTCGTTTGAAATTTGGGAAAGACAATAGAAAGGTACTGTGAAAATATTAGAGATTTTTCACATTTGTAAAAAATAAAAAAATATATTAAAAAAAAAAATCCATCCAATCCGAATGAATGGTTTTACGTCTAAGAACTGAACCGAAACTCATTGGTTTCAATTGCATGGAATTAGAAACCAGATTGATGCCTCGAGAACCAGAGTAGTGCCGCGGGAAATCACCTATAATTGATCGGTTCGATTTGATTCGGGCTGTTTCTTTGACTCGCTCGTGGATTGAGGTCATCAAAAGAGAGATGAAGAGTGAGAGGGAAGGCAGCAGTGTCACCGTCACTGAGGGCGGCAAGGGTAGCGCAGCATCTCTGCCTCCTCCCCTCTCCGATCCGTGGCCACCAGAGTCTCTCTTCTTTTTCTTTTTCTTTAAATTTGCAATTTCGTTGTTCTTGCTTTTTCAAGCTCAAAATCCAATCGCTCAGAGTGAAGAGCCGAAGACCGGCAACAACAGGTTCCCGGTAGAGCAACCGCCGACGGCAGACTCGTGACCGTGTTTCTAACATAAATATATTATACAGCCAGCTCGGCTTACAAGTGTGAACAAGGCTCCAAAAGAACGTCACGAGCCGAAACACGACAAAAGAAATTCAGCCCTCCCTTTCTTGAATGTGCTCTCTCTCTCTCTCTCTCTCTCTTTCTCTCTCTCTTCTTTGTGAATCAGTGCCTCGAAGCAAAAACGAAGCTCCCCGGTTTCAGCGCTTCTCTCAGGCCGGCCATGACGATGGTTAGCCCGCAGCCATCGAAGTTAGCTCTTGTCATAACTCTTACTCCCCTGTTTGTCCTCTGCTTTTCTGGCGTCCCAGCCCGCGCCCTCAATGTCGGCGTTCAGGCCGCAGACGCTGCGATTTCCGTCGTGAGTTCAAATCTTTCTAATTACCCTGATTTGAAGCTATCGAAAGAGAAGTAAAGAGAAGGAAACCCACATTGGTTCTTACGTGAATGTAGCAGAAAATGCGAGTCCGAGTTCTGCTCAGGTATCTACTGATGCTTGCGCTTCTCTGGGAAAAAAAAAATTCTTCTTGTGCAGTGTGATGAAGGATTGTCGATTAATTTGCAGCTTTTCTTTTTTTTTTGGTTCATTAATTAGCGCTGACATAAAACGAAAATATTATTGAAAATGACACAGTGCCTCCATTTCTGAGATATGGCAAGTATTGTGGGCTTCTGTACAGTGGATGTCCCGGGGAGAGACCTGCGACGGCCTCGACGCTTGCTGCATGAAGCACGACGCCTGCGTTCAAGCCAAAAACAGTGAGTTTCGACATCGACATTTTCAACTTTTGTTCATTCAATCGATTGATATAACTAGTCGTTCGCCTGCGCATTTGCATGGACATAATCTTATGAGGATGATGCGGAAGCATTTTCATTGGTGAGCAATAGCTTTACTTGTCTATTACGTGCATGGACTCACGGTTGTGAAAAAGTATATTACGGAGTGGATAGAGAGAAAGTGGTGTAAGGGACTAAAAGAGACATGAGTAGGATTAATGTGTTTTTGTGAAGGCTCTGTTCTTCTACAATGTCACTAAATCATCTCTTCATTCATGAGCCAACTTTAATCACTGTTATGAGGTCTGGGGGAGGAGATTGTGGGGGAGGAGATGCACTCACGTTGGCAATAACATCAACATTTGCTTTTATATAAAACAAAAAAAGTGCTATGTCTAGATTTTCTCTTTCTCATGGGCCGATCTGGGACAATAACTTCCACATATACTTTGGCTCGTCAAATGTCGCGTTTGGATGTGATGGCGATGACATCATATTGTGTGATTGTTCAATTTGCTCTTTCACTCATAGAGCAGGTCATGTCGTCCATTTAGATATATGGAGTTGTGACACTGAGACCTGGCGGGGTGTTATGCAGATGACTATTTGAGCCAGGAGTGCAGCCAAAACTTACTGAACTGCATGACCAACTTCAAGAACTTGGGAGGCCGAACGTTTACAGGAAGCAAATGCCTAGTTGAGGATGTCGTCGACGTCCTCTCTGTTGTCATTGAAGCTGCTTTGCTTGCCGGGAGATACCTCCACAAGCCCTGAATCTCTGCCCACGTTCAACGGATATATCAACTCGGATCCCTTCATTCACTTCGTGATCATCCCTTTCTTCTTTGAATCTTTTTTTTTCTTCTAGCTGTTTGTCCGTGTCTGTTCTTGTTCTATTTCAACAAATGGGAAAAAGTAAAGAGAAAACTGTAAAGTGCCTCTGTTTTCCTTTCCTGTAGAATTGGAAGAGCAATGGACACTGACTATGGAGTTCAATTTTAATTGTAGAGACAAGAACCTGAAGTGGCCATGGAGTTCAAAACCAAAGATCCGCGTACAAATTTAGAATGCCAAGTAATGCGGATGAACATACTAGTCTATACTTCTGTACTTAATTAACTAAGGCTAACAATCTCATGATTAGGGCGAACGAATTTGATTTTACTATAAGAACGACGAGAAAAGACATTTGAATCGATGACAAACAGCTTTTTGACATCTAGTCAGCAACTGTACTAGCTATCAAAATACATTATCTCGGGAGCGAAAGAACTTCAAATTACTGAATATGGACTTAGTTTATGCCAAATCCTGAAACTCTGCAAGTGCGCCCTCTGTTTCTAGTGTTATGATGTTCAATCTTCTGCGTAATGTACCAGTGACGAATCTCCATCTTTCCAGAGTTGTCGAATCTCCATCTTTCCAGAGTTGTCTTGACACCAAAACTCTCACAAAGCAATTACAACATCTAGCTCTGCCTACATTTACACAGTCACTCCATCCTTAATCTCAAATTCAGAACCAACTTCACATAAGGTATCTTTGATTTCCATGTCCCAAATAAAAAAGAACGTCGTTGCTTTTATCATATATAGCATGATCATGATATGGTACATCATGCTATTTCAAAGGTCCATTTCGAGTTTCAAACGAATGAGTCCACCGTGCATAGGGTAAAAATTCTAATGCTTGAATGAATATTACACAAGATCAGAAGATTTTTCCAGATAAGATGAATTTGATCGACATTCCACCCTTGGTCAAATTCAACACGTAAGTTTGATCAATGAATCCAAAATGGCCAGGGAATTTTGTGAAGAAATTCTAGAACTTGATGAGTAGGCAAAATTCCAGCCAATGACCTTGTAGTAGAGTCGGTGGATAGAGGCTTACATAGTCTCAATGGCTCAAACATCCGATGCCGTGCTAACACATGCATAACTTTTATTACAGTAGCTTAAAGAGCCGTGCGGTTCCTCTTAACTCTTACTTTTCCGGGGCGGATACAGTTACTTATAAGCAATAAATACTACCACAAACTGGACATAGAAAGTTATAAAAAACATCACATGCTAAAGGCAAAAAACCTATTATCTGATGAGAAAAGTAAGGCCTCCTACTATGATTTGTACATAAGATATGGTGTCCCCATCATCAATTCGTTATCAGGACGAAGGTACCAAGGAATCTACAGGGTACCCTTTGAGGCAGAGTGATTTTGGCTACTGGCTCGCCTTCAAACTTCTGCGCATCAATCACATGAACCTGCAAATTTCACAATCTCAATATCATATCGAACGTAGTTACCAGTAGGCAAAGCTACATGATGATTGCATTGAAACTCTTAAACCTAACCTGGGACACAACTATTTCTTCATTATGCATCCAAGAGACAATCCAACCCTGTCCACTGTGGCACCGTCTTTCTTAAGGACAGAAACACCCCCATCGCAGAAGCTGTCCTTTTCGAAATTATGATACTCGACCTTCATCAAGTTCTCGTGATTGAGTTTCTTCTCATTGGCTGAAACAATTAACCAATCTCAGCACTCGTAGTCTTATCCTTAATGCTTATTTTAGAATGTGACAATGTCATGAAATCAAGATAGAGCGAGTTACCGGATATAACGCCCATATCATAGTAAGGTCTCGCAGCATTTATTCCCATTGTGACCAGCTCCCCCAATTCAGGCGCTCTCTGTCATACAACATTGCAAATCAATGAAATTAGATCAATCATATAAATGTCATGGCATACTGTACATATCGAAAGATCATTACCTTTGGGTGACTAGTGAAAGGTCGATCCCAATCCCCATCGAAGTTCCAATTGCCATGAGCTTCCAACGTGGTGATGCACGTAATTCTCTGCAATCACAAATGTTTTCCCTGCGTGCTCTAAAACATTAGCGTTGCTCATGTATCTATTCACTGCTCCATACCTAAGCCGCTAAGGTGATATAATTCAACTTATGCTGTAGGTAGAGCTATACAATTTACATAAAGGCATATAAACAAACGGTCGCATTTGGAGAATAATATAGTTCAAATGAAGGGAAGAATAGTTATACAGTGTTCAGGAGATAAGCAGCCACAAAAGCCCAAGAATCCCTTTCAATAGCCGGAAGAAAAGACGGCCTGTTTCGTGGAGCTCTGTGGTCTCCGCAAGTTCATGCGAAAATGACTCCCATCATTCCATCAAATCTTCGAAATTAAACAGAAGTGGGCAATTTGCCGAGGCCTTGCTGTTGAATCCCTCATTTTACCGTCTTTGCACATATGCGATTTTCTCCAAGCCCTTAACATTATGAAGCTTCCAACAATGCCCAATGAACAAACTTTTCAGCTTATCCAGGCACGAGAGGTCTGGTAATGTTTCAATGGATTTGCATCCATGGAGATCCAATTCTTCCAAGTTTCTTAATCCCTTGAGCCCTTTCAGTTCGACTAGATTGTGGCATACGCTAGCAATTAATCGCTTCAGATGTGTTAATTGCAAATGGTCCGGTCTTACAAGGGACGGGGTAAGTACACTATCAATACCAAAACGTGCTCACTTTGGTTTCGAACTTTATTTTGGATCCTTAAGTGCCAAATCCGAGGAAAAACGATCACTTTGATGCCACCGGCGAGAGATTCCAGCCAAAATGATATGTGGCTTTTATATTTAAAAAAAAAAATCGACGTGGCAAAAATTGAAGAAAATTGTCCACGTGGAATGGTATAAAACAACGCCGTTTTCCTTTCTTCATAAGAAATGACGTCGTTTTATGCCATTCCATGTGGACTCAGTTATAAAATGACGCCGCATTGCTTTATGGCCAAAACGGCGTTATTGAAGAGGGAGTAAATTAGGGTTCATACCATACGAACTACGATTCTCGCTTGACGCCGCCATAGCTCGCTCACCCACCATCGTTTGCTTGCTTGCCATTGCTCACCTGCTATCATTCGACCACCGCCGTAGTTGCGCTGTCATTCACGATCGTTCGCTGGCTATCTCCCCAACTCTCGCTCACTCAGGTTCGTCATGTTCTCTACACGGGTCAATTTAGTGAAAAATTTAGGGTTCCTCTGTATTTGATTGAAGAAAATTGACAATCATACCTTTTATAGATATCAGTGTTATGAGTATCACATACATACAAACTTTACTAGAATTAAATATGGGTGGTGTCAATATTCGTTGCCCATGAATCGGTGGCTTGGCATGAATAATAGGAAATATGTCCCACCGCATGGTAATCCATGTTGTAAGTATTTTGATGCATGGAGAGGGAGCCTCTAAGGAGTTGACATGTGCCCTCTCCTCTATTAAAACTGATAGTGCTTGATAGATGTAGTAGGAATAGGAAGTAACGCCGCGAAATATGTGGATCCAATTGAACGACTTAAGCACCTACTAGTGTTCTCCAATTATTTTGGCTGCAAGTCCATCTGCTTGTATGGTTTTACCATCCACTTCTTTTAGCAATTGTGAGTCTTTGCTTAAGTATTTCTTGCATGTCTGGATATAGATGAGAGCGAGTTATGGCAACGATCGAATCCCCAACTCTGATGCAAAATAATAAAAAATATAAATTATTAGGGTGAAAAGAGGTCTTGGTCTTTCTATATTATTTCTTCATCAGGTTCATAGGCAGTAAAGCTTGTACCTTCTTTTCTTTTATATTGTCCTCGCTTTTAGATAAGTAATAGTAATGTCGTAGAACCAAGATTAACCTTGTGGCCAGAAAATTCAACAATATAAACATCAAACGGCTCTTCCATGGGTAGGAGCCAATTAAATTCCTAGCACGTAAATGATAAATGGGAAAATTGTAATCTTTGTCGTAAAGAATTAAACGGATTGCAATTCAATCACAAATTGTTCAATTAATAATGTGTGATCCTAGACCTTCGAATGAAAATGTAATCAAATCACATATTAAGACTCTTATTTGGAATTTTTCCATATTAAGAACTGATCATGATATTTATACTTCTGCCACCACTATATCTCCCTTTGTCTTGATAATAAACAATCCTCAAATTAATTTAAAAACTATTCTTAACTATTCTTACCAAAACACACTTATACCAAAATATGGTATAGGTATGACGCCAAATAAAGTATTATCTCACACAACTATGACACACACTATTTGTGCGTAAAAGCTCAATCACTTTTACAATCTATTTTCTCACATCATTAATAAAAACACAAAGAGTAAATCTTAAAACATATCTTGACGTTGAACTAAATTCAATAGATAAGTGCTTGTGGAAATCCGACAGGAATTTTTGGCCTACTCGGATGTGGCGTAAATTAGCAAAGTCCATATTGATTGTTTCTTGGACTCAGACTTTTGGCCAGAAAATAAGAGAAGGAAATTAAATTCTAATTGAAGTCGGTACAACAAGGAAAGCAAGGGGAAATTAAAGGAAAATTATATCCAGAAGGTTTCATCCAAGATTCTCCACCACGTGAATATACACGTGTTCTCTTGGGTTTTATTAGTTAAGCCATTTTGTGGAGCAGAGGATGCACTGCTCGTTAATTCCACCAAGATCAAGTCGACGACTGTTTTTGCGGAAAAATCAGGTATTGAGATTTTGTTTATTTATCAGCGAGATTGAAAAATTATTTCGTAAAAAATTATGGGATTAAATACCGTTTGAGTTATTGAGTATACTTGAGGGTTGAGAAACAGTGAGAGTGTTCGAGTTAATTGATTGTCATCATAATCTCCGTTGTATCACTGATTTATAAATGAAATTCTTTTTTGCTATTCCCGTGAACATAGGTTACATCAACCAAATCACGAAAATCTACTATCCAATTTATTTTCTGATTCCGTTTATTCTTTTACTGTTCGATCGATTGTTTCCCCAACACCCACTCATAGAAACACACACTCAACTCTTTCATTTCTCTCCCTCGCCGACGGCCCTCTTTCTCTCTGTTGGTTAAGTTCTCTCAGCTTAAAGTCTTGAGGCTTTCCAATGCCCTGTTTATAACCTCTAATCTAGAGCTCAAACGGAAACTATCGGTGCTCCATTTGCGGCTTCTAAGTCTAATGTGCGGCCGAAATTCTTTATCAAAAATTCGCACGTTCAGCCACAAAATTTGAGCCCACAAAAATCCACATGTTTCGTTCTCACATAAAACCCTTGGTTCTCTGCTAGTTGAATTGCTGATTGATGGTCACTAAGCAGTCTCGCGCGCATTCATTAAAAAAATCGGTTCTATGTTTTAGCTAATTTTAGGACGATTTAGGTGAAGAAGAAATGGTGTTCCCTATGTCAAAATAAGTTGACTAAATCCATTAAAAGGAAAATGAGTTGGCTAAACAACCGATTTTGGATAGTGTAATGGTTAGCTAAATTTGTGATATTCTCTTTCTCTGTCCTTTTGGGTTAAACAAAGTGAATGGAAACTTGATTCATACGGATTTGTCTTTGTGGGGAAAATTAATTTGAGGATTGTTTATTATCAGGACAAAGAGAGATAGAGTGGTGGCAGAAGTATAAATATCATGATCAGTTCTTAATATTACGGTCTACTCGTAACTTTAGGTACTCTGTGGCCAAGAAACTAACAGTACTGAGAATGGATCTTTTCTCGGCTTATCCGTGTCTCTCTATTATGCTATTTGAAGGACTTAAGGATTGAATGGGACTATTTACAAAACTACGAGAACCAAAAGTGTAACTTATCTTAGAAACTTGAACACATTCACCGCAGATCGATTTACCAATCCAGCATACTTTGTTAATATTTTGATGAAAAACAAAATTTTGTCCTTCAATCACCGATGGAGATAAGTTACGAAAATAAATATATGTCGAGATATGGTTCAAGGACCAGCATTGAATTCGAATAACAGTGCAACAATGGTTTTGTAAGAGGTCCACGTTATGAGTGAAAATTGGTTAGATTTCCATCGGTTTGTCTCTCATGGCTTACTGTCTCTCATGGCTCACCAATGTAGGACTGTTATACTTGCTCTCCTCTGGAGCAACTTGATTAATTTTTCATATATATATATATTGCATAACCTATATCATTGATAACACTAATTTTATAGAGAAAAGCAACAGCAAAGCGTAACAATCCTCTTTGAACGATGCCAGCCAGTTGCTGGGCCCGGTTTTTCAGGCAAAACCTCCTTTAGCTCTCTATTACACTTTCGATGGGGCACTCCGCTTCGTCATTGCCAAGGAGCCATTTTACAAGTTTAGTGTCCTTCGTGGAGGCATCCTCCCTAATCTCCCCTTTCTCGTGCCACTGTTTCAGTTTCTCCTTCAACTTCAAAGCTTTCTGCCGTTTTTCACTAGCAGACGCAAGGTTGAACTCTTCCACCTCAGCCCAGAAGCAGGATTCACCACATGAACCTTTCGGCAACCGCTTAGCGTGTTCTCGCCATCCTTGAGTATATTTGTACCGACTTGGCCTTCCTTGGTCCATGTAAGGACCTGACACATCATCTTTAGAGTGTCGATAGAAGTTGGCTATGTCTATTGGCTCCACAAGTCTGCGAAACCTCGTGCCGAGAGCCTCCCATTCTTCTGCTGCCTCAAATATATCTGGGAGCTCCTCTTGTCTTAGCATTTCAATAATCTCGTCCCAAATATCTGCCAGTTCAAGTCTCTTTACGTTAACCCTGAAGTCTTCCTCCTCCTTTTGCAATTTGAAAGCATCGTAATATCCTCCCTTGCTGTAAATTTCTAATGCATCTAGGGCTTTATTTTTGGTACCCATCTTGTCTTTTATTTTTTGCATGTTATCCAGTTTCTTCTTCTCCGACTCTCCAGCAGCACGGAGGCACAGCCTTGCCGATGTGCCCTATAATCAGAAAATCATATATTTGTGAAATATTCAATCATCTTTTCTTAAAAAGTTAAGAGATTATCAGGGAACTAGAGTTCATTCTTCATATAAAATCCTGGGTCCAGATGAAATATCGACTTTACCAGGTTAAGGTCGTTTAGTGTGTCATCATTTGAGCTGAGAGGTAATTCTTGAAGGTCCAACGAAACTACAGAGGGCTGAGCCAAGCTTTTATCTAATGCATCTTTATATCTCCAACATGCCTTTAAGCTTTCCTCTGCTATCTTCTTAAGCTCTGCATCAGACTTGATGTGTAAAGAGTAAAACAACAGTTGAAGAACAGCATCCGGGTTTTCCACAACCACCAACACGTGGGTCTCGGTGCAAAAGACATACTTCCCACACGGTCTGTAAGGGCTTAGCTTGATGAATCTAGACATGGTGTCAAACAACGTATGTTTGCTTCCCATTAGTGCACAAGCTTCATGGTTTGCAACGCATGATGCGTTCTTCCTCACATTCACAAAAGAAGGAATCAAGTCTTCTAAAATGGGTTTGTGATGCGGGTTCTTGAAATTGTGAATTTCTTTTAGCAACCCCTCCACAGAGGAGGAAGGAGCGAGTAGAATCCTGGGAATGATGTCGAGTTTCATAACGAAGTGGACAAAGTAATCAGACCAACCTCACGCCCGATGGCATGGCAAAAGGTGCGGTCAGTGGTTAGTGGGGATGCAAATGTTAAACAGAAAACACGGGGAATCTCCCTTTTCAGTGATCTTTTGTGCTCCTCAAGGAACCAAACAGTTGCAAAAATCGCGATTGGACCGCCGGATGAATGGCCTGTAAATATCATCTGCTTATTCTCGTTCTTTGCCTTTTCTACCTGAATATCAAAGAAAAATTCGGGCTTATTTCTGACTGTTTAGTTTTTGCTTCAATGATGCTCGGTAAATGATGTACATCTTTACTACTAATGATAGGCTGAGAGAGATTTAAACTCAACATTCTATATTATAGTTATTGTCTTATAGACTTGGATAGAGTGTTCCTCAAATTCCAATTAATTATAAAAAAGTCTGCACAAACCCCACATAATCATATATGATTACCGACGGGAGATTAACTTTTACAATGTAAAAGCTGATGACCACGTACGCTGAATTGCAAACTGAAGCAAACCCAAACGCGCTTGTTATGCGATCTACATGCCTAAATCTTCATCACATACTATGACTTGAGGAAATTAGAGAACTTGATGAGAGTTTCAATGGTAGAGGGTGTGGCTGTGAGCAAATGAGTGCGCAAGCTCTAGTTGCCGACCCATTGTGTTCCAGTGAGAGTTTGTGTGGACTGAACTGGACATAGGAAGGCACGCCTTGAAGGCACTACTTAAGTATTCTGAGCTTCAACACGAAACATAAAAATGCTCTGAGAAATACTATGACTCTTCGACACATGTAAACAACTGAGGAAACAGAGCATTCGAGATTCAAGAATACCTCATTTTGTAAAGTTCGACTACTGTCTTCCAGAATCCGAACGAATCGTGCCATGAATGCTCCGTTGACTGTGGCGACCTCATCGCTGCCGATCCTCCTGAGAGAAGGGAACTTCTCAGGGTTGATCTGGGTCTCTCCGAAAGGCTTGGCTTTGCTGTCTTTACAGGACCAGTCCTCCGGAGACCATGATTCAGGGAAGGCCACGATAACCTGCGAAGGGCTGCTCCGAATATTTAGCTCTTTTGGTTTCTCACGAGCTTCGATGGATACAGACAAGGCGTCCTTTATCACTTCCTTTATGATGCCGAAATTGCTTTCCATCGTGGTCTGTGTGTAAATGCGGACGTTCTTCTATGCGCACTCTCGGCAAAATGCACTTGTTGACGGTTTGGATGGGAAAGGGTAGATATAGGCCAAATGGAGTTGGTCTAAGTTTACTCAAATATCCCTTCGATGACCGCTCGGTGGGGGCAATGGAATACAAGCCTAAATGATCACGATCGTCGATCACGTGGATCTCCAATGAGTCTTAACATCGAGCGGCTGTGATTGGTGGAATAAGGAGTGATGCCGGTGATGGGCGTTGTGGGCAATTGAGCGCGCTAGGTGACTCGAATTATTGTTGACCTGTCTTGGATAGTGGTCAATGGATAAAAAACAAGCATATTCTTTTGTTTTTAATTAGTAAATGGATGTTTGCTAAAAAAAAAAAAAAAAAAATTAGTAAACGGATGGACCTAGGCTTAGAACCAGGGAAGACGGAGTCAATTCGCAAGTATGCCTTCTCACAATAGGCGAACCTCTTGTTCAAGCCATTCAAGGACAGTCTTTTAGCATAAAACTACTCAAACTTTTAATTCAGGGCCTAGAGACACTTATAGATGTCGGGATGGTAACATTTCTAACTATCCGAGCTGCATTTCTTCGAGGATCCTACCAGGCTAGAGAAGAAGAAATGTTTAGAAGGACATTGAACATTTTTGAACAAATACTTACTTTATTTCAAGGGACTCTACTCAACACAATACATCCTCCTTATGAATTATTCTTGGTGATATGAACAATGACAATGAATAGTGATTTCCCTAACCTACTATTATAGTGATTACTACAGTGACTTACTACAGTGATCTGCTATAGTCAATGATCTTTTCCATCATGGGTATTGTAGTTGTAGTCTAAGTCATTAGAACTATGCATTTATACCAAAAGATGTTCTTCATATTTTTTCTCAAGTCCTACAAGTGGATCTTTAGAGAGAGTTTGAGTATTCCACATGTTTGCCTCATTTGATGAAGATGCTTCTTCATGATTCCTAGAGAACCCCTGTAGTGTTGGCAGGCATATTTGATCGAGGCCAATTGGATGGTTGAGCATAGTAAGATGTGTTTATCCCTAGAGATAAGGACATGGGTCCTTGATCATACGATTCTTGAGAAATAGGGACCTCCCCATTATGCGTAAAGGTCTTGGGATGACCGTGCAAGGTCATATGTGTGTCAATTTTTTGCTCATGTGATGACGGGGTTGTCCTTGTAGTATATCTAAATTATTCAAGTGCTTCTTTGGCTTTTGATGCAAGGCTGTAATGATCCCATGCAGTGGGTACATTATAATTCCATACATCTCCAGAAATGGTCTTGTTCTCCTGGCACGAGATTCTTTGGAGTTCTTGGTACTGGTGTTCACAACAACCAACAAGTCTTGGAAAAGATTTATAAATCCAAGCTTCCTTTGGCCAAGCTCCTTCTAGAAACCTGGATTACCAACTATGAAAAGCTACATTAGAACAACAAGCCTCTCCAGTCCTCAGACTTCGAATTCATCAAGACAAAAGATAGCATTGTTTCCATCAAATTTGGCAAGGAAAATGAAGAAAATTATTCTATCTTCCAGACTCTCTTCATGATTGAACATTGTGTTCTTGAGTCAATTTCAAAGCCATATCTCAAAAGACTTGTCCAATAATTTAAGAGTAATGGAAACCATGTCCATTATTACAAGGATCAATATGTGTTACGTCATGAATCTTGAGTACGCGCACATCCCTCGGTAGTCAATTAAAAATGCGACGTCCCATGACACGTTACCAACCTTTTTTTTTTTTTTTTTTTTTTTTTATCTTTCGATTAAATGCATGCGGAAACGAATTTAATTAAACACCTAGTCAAGGACGTGCGGACCCCTGGAGTGCTATAATTTTGCACAAAGGGACACTTAGGGTGCGTTTGGTAACGTTTCTGTTTAAAAATTGTTTATGGGAACAGAAATAAAAAAGTGTTTCTGTTCCAGTGGAACAATTTTGAACAAAAAAAAAGCGTTTGTAACTGTTTCCAGAAATATAAAAAGAATAGAAACACGTTTGGTAAGTTTGTATAATTTTTTATTTCTTTTAATTTTTTAATTTTATTTTCTATTTTCTTTCTTATTTTCCTTTTTCTTTTTCTTTTTCCTTTTTCCTTTTTCTACTTTTGGCCGGTCGCCGGCCTCGGCCATGGCCGGCGACCGGCCGACGAGGGTTAGTGGCCCCGCCCGGCCACGGCGAGGCTCGCCGCCGCCGGGCGAGCTCGGCCTCGCCGGATCTGGGCGAGATCGAGCTCGCCCAGCCAGGCGTGAGGTCGGCCTCGCCGCGCCGGGCTGATGGTGACCTAGAGCCACACCGTCGTCTCCCTCCACCGCATCGGCGACCGCGCTCGACGCCTCCGCCGCCATTGCATCGGCGATCGCCCCTCCGCCTCACGCCCGATCGACGCATCTGCAGGTCTCGAGCCTCCGTTCGCCACCGCCGCATCAGATCTCATTGCGCCGTGACCCACGACTTCGAGATTCGCTTGATTGTCGACCCCGCGCCGGCCCACGACTCGACCGGCCGTCCTCGCCGCTCTGCTTCTAGATGTCCGCCGCTTGAGACCCCACGGCCGAGCCCCGCACCGCAGCCGCCGCTGCCTAGCGTCCGCGACCCGGCTCCGTCACTCGCTCGCAGGTGGAGACGCTCGCGGGCTGTCGGCGCGGAGAGGACGACGGTGGAGAAGCGGACGGTCTCGAGACGAGGCGGGCTGTCGGCGCGGAGAAGACGATGGTGGAGACGCTTGTGAGGAGAGGCTCGCAGGAGAACTGTTCCCTTTTTGTTCCTTTTTTGTTTCTCAAATGTGTTTCAGAAATAAGAAACACAAATTTGTTGTTTCTTATTTATGTTTCTTTTTTGTTCCTGGGAACAAAAGAACAAAAAATGAACAGAAACGCACGCAAACGCGTTTCTGTTCTTGGGAACAAAACACGGTGCAAACAAACGCACCCTTAAGTGCCATAACTTACGAAATGTACACTTAAGTGCCAAAATCGGAGTAAAATTGATCACTTGAGTGCCAATCCAGCAAAGTCCGGCCAAAACGCCGACGTGGCATTTTTCCGGCGAACCCCGCCCAAAATGACGCCGTTTTGTATGCCGATGTGGCCAAATAATGCAAAAACGGCGTCGTTTTTTGGTTGACGTGGTAAAAAAATAATAATAAAAATAATAAAATTAAATTTAGTTAAAATATTAAAAAATAAAATTTAGTTAAAATATTTTAAAAATAAATAATTAATTAAACAATTAAAAAATTTAAAAAATTTAAAAAATTAACAAAAAAAAAGGAACCGGGGGAGGCGGTTGAGGATCAGCCCTCGGTCGCGCCGCCGCCGAGAAGGGTCGGCAATGGCGTGGGGGAGGGGTCACCCCATCTGCGGTGAGGGCCGTGAGCCCTGCCACCGGCCACAGATGCGGGGAAGGTCGCGGCCCTCACCGCCGGTCGGTCGGGGTTGCCATGCCCCGGCTAGGGCCCGGCCACCCGGCCGACCCTTCCCCGCCGTCGCCGGCCCTTCCCGGCGGCGGGGGGCCGAGGGTTGATGCCTCGCCCGCCTCCCCCGTTCCTTTTTTTTTAAATAGTTTTTTTTAATTTTAAAATTATTAATTTTATTTAATTTTTAATGTTTTAAATAAATTTAATTTTAAATATTTTAACTAAATTTAATTTCAAAATTTAATTATTTTTATTTTTATTTTTTACCACGTTAGCCTAAAATGTGACATCCTGAAATTCGATCCCATTTCGATAAAGTGAATTAGGTATTTCGTCGACGTGCTTATGGCCATTTTTCTATGAGCTGATCACTCACGAGTTAACTAACCTATTGGGTAAAGCCGTTAAGGAATGTATCAGCTGTAAAATCCCTAAAAGCTACCTAATTGGTTGGATTGGACTAAAATCACGTCGATCGATTTTTTAACCACGAAATTGAACTCGATTTCGGGAATCGAATTTTAAGTGCGTCATAATTCTTATTTTTAGGATCCTGTCTCATTGTCCGTCAAATTGTTGATGAGTCCGAAATTTCAATAAAGAAATTATCGGAAGAAAAATTGGAGCCCGAAAGGAAATAAAAGGGAAAAGAAAAGAAAATAAAGTAAGAATAATTGTATTAATTTTTACTTTATTTTTCCCTCTCTCCCTCTCTCTTCTTTCCTCTCTTTTTCTCTTTTTTCTTTCTCTCTCCTCTCTCCCCTTTCCCTCCCCTTCGTGCGAACCCCACCGCCTGCCATCTCTCTCTCTCTTTCTTTTCCCTCTTTGACCGGTCCAACCCTATCTCTCCTCTCTCTCTCTCTCTCTCTCTCTCTCTCTCTCTCTCTCTCTCTCTCTTTTTGTTCTTCTTCCTCCCCGTGCATCCGAAGAAGCGAACCAGAAGAGGAAGCTCGAGCGAAGCCGCCACTCGCCGCCCGTCCCGCCGCCCACACCCGCGACTCCTCTGTAATCCCATCACAAAATCCACTGTGATATGTTCTCACTTCCACTCAGAATCTCGAGAGGTTGCAAGAGTCCTCCAGCCTTGCAATGTTGTGCTTTCACTTGCTGGCACGTCAAACACTTGGCAACATGTTTGGTGATATCCGCCTTCATACTGTTCCACCAATAGTGTTGGCATAGATTATGATACATCTTTGTACTGCCCGGATGAATGCTGTAACTACTACGATGGACTTCTATTACGATTTCCTCCTTAAGCTCCACATCGTTGGGTACACATAATCACCCACGAAACTTTAATATTCTGTCCTCAGTAACTTGAAAGTCAGCTTTCCACTTTTCCGTATCCTCCTGCAGAACTTTCTAGATTTCAAGGTCTGTTAACTGTAACATTTTAATCTTCCCTTGCACTTCTAATTCAATTCTGAGGGTAGCCATGATTCTTGAAAGGTGGCCTACCTCAAACTTGAAATCTAAATCTTGAACTCCTTCGAGTAGGATCCACTCTTGAACCATCATCCGTGCAATCAACGACTTCCGACTTAACGCGTCCGCGACCTTATTGGCCCTTCCAGGATGATACTATACACAGTCATAGTCCTTGAGAAGCTTCATCCAACGACGT
Source organism: Eucalyptus grandis (assembly GCF_016545825.1). Lineage (NCBI taxonomy): Eukaryota > Viridiplantae > Streptophyta > Magnoliopsida > Myrtales > Myrtaceae > Eucalyptus > Eucalyptus grandis. The sequence continues at coordinate 4,919,318 of NC_052614.1, read as the reverse complement.
TGCCTCATGTTCAGCTCCTTCTGAGGGAACAAATACTTTAGGCTTTGATGGTCCATAAAAAATTGGAACTTTTATTTGCATAAGTAATGTCTCTAAATCTTCAGAGCAAAGATGATTGCCGCGAGTTTCAAGTCATGCGTCGGATAGTTCAACTCATGAGGCCTCAGCTAATGAGACGCACATACAAGAACTCTCCCATGTTGCATTAAAACGCAGCCAAATCCTCTATACGACGCATCGCTATAAATCTCAGATCCTCCAGGTCTAGACGAAATTGTCAACATGGGTGCGGTAGTCAACTTTTGCCTAAGCTCTTGGAAACTACACTCGCACTTATTCATCCATTCGAACTTCTCTTCCTTCTTCAGCCAATCGTGTCAAGGGCATGGCTATTGCAGAAAATATTTCCATGTGCCGTCTATAATAACCTGCCAATCCCAAGAAACTTCGGATCTCTATCATCGTTGTTGGCCTCGGCCAATTTAGACAGCTTTAATCTTGGTCGGGTCCACGGAAATCCCTTCGCCAGAAATCACATGACCTAAGAAAGTTACACGAGTTAGCCAAAAGTCACACTTAATAAACTTGGCGTACAGCTCGTGTTCTCGCGGGGTTTGAAGCACCGTCCTTAAGTGTCTTTCATGCTCTTATGGATTTCTTGAATATACCACAATGTCGTCGATAAACACAATCACAAACTGGTCCAAATACTCCTTGAACACTCGAGTCATCATATACATGAAAGTAGCTAGGGCATTGGTCAGACCGAACAGAATTACAGTGAATTCATAATGGCCGTAACGCATACGAAAAGCCGTCTTCGCTATATCCTCCTTCTTAATCCTCAGTTGATGATAATTTGTCCTCAGGTTAATCTTGGAAAATATCGAAGCTCCTTGTAGTTGATCAAACAAGTCATCAATCATTGGTAACAAATATTTGTTCTTGATCGTCACTTGATTGAGTTGCCAATAGTCGATGCAAAGATGCAACGGACCATCCTTCTTCCTTACAAACAAAACTGACGCTCCCCAAGGTGATGCACTAGGATGTATAAATCTTTTGTCCAACATCTCTTGCATCCGCACCTCTAGTTCCTTTAACTCTAATAGTGCCATGCGGTAATGAACCTTAGAAATTGGCTCCACCCTAGGGGCCAACTTAATCACGGACTCGATCTCCTTTTCCAAGGTCAAACCAGGCAATTCCTCAAGAAACATGTCGGAAAATTCTTGCACTACGCCGATGTCCTCCATTCTTGGTTCCTCAACTGACATGTCAACTATGGTTGTCAAATATTCTTGGCAACCCACCTCTAACAATCGAGTTGTCTCAAGTGATGAGATTAAGGTAATCGAGGGTCCTCATCGACTTCCAATAAACTCAAAACTTTCACCCGCTAACGAGTTAAATTGAATCGATTTACGGTAACAATCTACAGTAGCTCGTTGCTTAGTGAGTCAATCCATACCAATAATCACATCAAAATCAAACATTGCCAGCACAATCAAATCTATCATTTCCTCTTGCTCACCAATTACTAACTGTCAACCAGGACACCCTATCGCAGACGACACTTTATCCTTTGACGGGGTGGATATACTAATGACTGCTTCCAACGGTTCTGAACTTAATCCTACTAACTTAATGAATTGCTCAGCAATAAATGAATGTGTAGCTCTAGGATCAAATAAAGCATAAACAGCATGGTCGTTCAACGAGGCCATACTTGAAATCACGTTCCACGAGTCCTCCACCTCCCTTTGGGTGACAGCATACACCCTTCCCTGCATTGTAGGCCTACTTAGAATGCCCTGCTGTGCGTTCTGTGACACACTCCCTCCTAATTTCCCTATCTACGGCAGTGGTGTCTATGCTCCCATGGGCCTGCACGGACAATTCTTCGCCCGGTGGCCATGCTAGCCACATCAGTAGCCCGCTTTTGTTCTAGCAGGACATTGGTTTGGTCCATGTTTTCTTCCATAGAATCGGCACACACCATTCACGTTGGGTGTCGGCTTTCCAATTACACCTTTTCGGTTGAGAGGAATGGAATACTTTCCTCCCGTTATTGGCCTCTTCCTAAACCGGTTGCTATCCCTATTATGCACGAATCGCGACCCAGATTCGGCGGTCCGTTCATTCAGATTCCTCTCAATCAATTGGACCCTCTCATACAACTCATCATAGTCCTTGAGATTCAGCAGTACTAATAGGTCCTTGATCTTTGCTCTCAGACCATCTCTAAACCTCCTTACCTTGTCCACCAGGTCTCCAATTAGCCTCGGTGCATACTTGGACAACTCAGCAAACTTTGTCTTGTATTGTTCCCACTCCAGGACCGTACCTTCAGGAAACTCTTCCTTTGGTGGCTTCCCACCTAGTACTCGCGTTACCTTACAACTGGTAGATAGCCATAGCTACCTTGTCCTCTTCAGAGCGCCTTAGCAATGTGAAGACCTTTTCTAATTCTTGGATCCAGAAGGTTATAGCTTTCGGATCGCTCGCTCTAGTGAACCTTGGCGGCTTTAGTTTTAGGAACTGCTCCACTAGTTTATGCATAAGCCATTCACTATTCCCATTTTCTGATGGGACTTCAACAGGTGCGGCAGCAACAGTAGCAACGGCATTGGCGGCAATAGTGGCGGCAGTAGTAGCAGCAGCTTGGTTATGAGCCTACCGACCGATAATTTTCCCTAGAGTTTCTAGCGCTTGCACGATCCCATCCAGCCTAGGATTGTTTGGTGCTCCTCTTCCAGCACCAGCCTAAGGCGATACTCTTCCCTTGGTACTAGTTTAAGCTGATGCTCTCCCTTTAGTACCCACTCGTCTCGGTGCTCTTGCCTTGGCACTTGTCAAAGCTACCACGGCCCTTCGCCGAGGGGCTCTTTGCTTAGGATTGCTCATCTTGCAAGGTTCTTACAGAAACCTGCTTTCCAATTCTAACATGGAATTAGAAATCTGAGCAACCTACATAAAACAATCAATCAATCACAAGCATAAGCGTCAAGAAAATGTTTTTCCTAACTAACTATCCAATTACCCATCACATCTTATCACTCTAGATATTAACCAAGCTCTAATACCATTTAAACGGGGATGTTACACCCCGAACCCCGAGTATGTGCACATCCCTCGGTGGTCGATTAAAAATGCGATATCTCAACACGCGTTGCCGACCCATTCTTTTTATCTTTTGATTAAACGCATGCGGAAATGAATTTAATTAAACACCTAGTCAATCAACAATAATAGGGATAGTAAAAATACAACTACGAGTTCTCACAAACTACGATTTACATACCAACAGGTTAACTTGAGGAGTTTAATATATACAAGCCTACTACAAAAGGGACTCCTACGTGACCTACTAACAAAAAGGGTCAAGGTCGGGGTTAACTTCCAACTACACAAACTACAACATCTGCTCTAGTACCCATACCCAGGCCCAACCAAGAATTCGGCCATGACGTCAGGTGAGCACGGCTCCCTAGGCCCTTCCGACTCGGAATCTGGATCCATTATGACACCGTTAGGGATGTCTTGCTCAACCTCATTTCCTACGAGCGGCCCATCAAAACCGTGCAGGGGACCCTCTCGACCACTATTCGACTCCGTAATAAATCACGCCTTGAAACGGTGGGGCACCACATTCATGCAATCTTCATCTACCCAAACCATTGTGACTACCAACTCGCGAAATCGGTTGGTCCCGAGGATAGGATAGAGAGTAGTCTCTACCTCCATGTCCTAGGGAACCTCGAAACAGACCGAGTGAATCTCTATACTACGGACCTGAAAATATTTTGACAACGATGGGGTGAGATAAAAATCTTAGCGAGTTAAAATCCCTAAGCCTCAATTAGAACACGAATTCACCTTGAAGGCAGCCTAAGCACGTACCAAACAAAAAATCACCTCGCCTCAGCACATCCTTGCATATTAGCACGTCTCGCATAACAATTATAGTATAACGTGCACAAATAATAATCAGAACACACATGAGAATTTCACACGCATTGTTGACACACGTGTTCCAATTATTACGACCCCTCGAGCCATGGCCAACACAAGTGTCGGCTGTCTTTCAGCGTAATCGTGCATTGTCCCACCTCGTCGGGCATGGCATCGTCTAGGACTTCTGTCCAAACGGAATTCCATAAAGGAGCTTCGGTCCGACCTCAACCACGACTCAACATCCAAACCGCGCCAGGCATCCGATAAACTCGGGCATCGTCCCCAAACTCCCGTTGGGTGATTGGTTCAATTAAATAACCACTCAAATACACATTAAGCCAATGACACCATACTTTGTTTTCAAATAATAAGCTTGGCCAATTTTCCTTATTCGAAAATCCTGGTAAAATATTCGTACGTGGTCACGTACTCAAAATTGAACCGTCAAACTTAGTACACCCATTTTAACTCCACGGTTTTATCTCGGATGTAAGATTTGGCGTCCAAACCCGACACCTCACATTTTTCCATTTATTTGTCTATAAAAAAATCGAGTTTTATAATAATAATTGGTATCTATCATCAAGCAATCAATCACATAATACCGAACGTGCAAAAATCAAAATCACGTATAATTTCATCCAAGAAAACAATCATAAAATTCTCCATAACAACTAATCCGTCACTAATTACGCTAATTGTGATTAATTAAATAAATGACGATTATATTAAGTAAATTACGATTAATTAAACTCATTTCAATTAATTAATCTAACCGTGATTAATTAACCTAATTGTAATTATTTAAACTAATCACAATTAAAATTAACTAAACCATTGTAAATCTTAATTAAACTAAACCAAGCTTAATTAAGACTAATCACCATTAGTGCTAATCTAATCATCCCTAAATGCAATTAACGGCATAATCAAATATTAGGAGCTAACTCACAGGTTTTTGATGGCGGCAGGCTCGCGATAACGGCGACGTGACGGCGTCGAGGACGTGCCACTCACGGATTGAACGAGGCTCAACAACGGCAGTGATAGCCCTACAAACTCTCGGCCAAGGGGGAAAGGCTCGGCTGCTGGTGCTAATGGCCAACGGTGGTGCTGCTGGGCGTGGAGCTAGATGTTGGGCAGGTGGAGCTGTGATGGAGATGGGCATAAGGAGTGGTGGCTGGACGTGAGGGGTGGTGGCTGGGGTGACGATGGAGCTGCTAGCAGTTTGATGGTGGAGTTGGCGTGAACGGTGGGTGGAGCGGTGATGAGTTGCGGCAATGGTGGCACTAGGGTGGAGCTGCTAGGCTGGTGATGGTGGCCGGCATGAGGTGATGGTGGCCGACATGAGGTGCTGGAATACGGGCGGGTGGTGTGGCAGCAGAATAAAAAGGAAGAAGGCTGGCGTGGAGCTAGGATGAAAAAGTGAAGAAGGTTGAGGAAGAATGGGAGTAAAAGAGAAGAAATGGGCTGTCTGCAGAAGGAGGGGAAGCTTCATACATACCTCAAAGTCTTCAATGCTCATCCTTGGTCACCCAATCACAAATTAACTCTAATTTCCCAAAATTAAAGCCTTTTTGGGGTAGAAAAACTCCAATTTCATCCCCATCCGAATTTCATTTCCTTTTTCTTTTTGTCCGAAAATCATTTTTTTGCAAAATTTTGGACTTGTTGAAAATTTGACGAAAGATGAGATGACATCCAAAAAAATAAATTGTGACAAGGTCAAACGTTTGATTCCTGAAACCGAATTAAATTTCGTGGTTAAAATCGATCGAATGCAACTTTAGTACGACCTAATCTACTGGGTAGCTTTTAGGGGTTTTAGCACGTTTGACCCGTAGTCGAAAATTTTTTATCCACATTTGTGCAGTTTCAAATCATAGACGACCCTCAATTGTCATATAATCGCAAGGGTTCAATTTCATATCCTGAATATAATATCGGTAGAAAATCAGTTTATTACCGTTCAACGCGAATATTGCAATCATGCGGAACCACCCGCAATTTGACTACGTACTTCCATTGAATTGGCTTATATCCATTCGCTAATCAATTTATAGCAGTGTCGTATTAACCCTCGCCGATTATTATGGTCAAGTGGTTAATTTCTGATCGAATTCTCTAGTCTGCCACGTTTATAACCCTTTACAACCTCACTTAATAGATTAGTTAACTCGTGAATGATCAGTTCCGAGTAAAATAACCATAAACGCGTTGATGAAATAACTATTTTATATATTCGAAACAGGGGCCAAATATCAGGATGTCACAATATGGTCACTGTTTCTGGGACCCTTTTTGTCAATGCTCTATTGTACAAATTCTCCTAACAAGGTAGACCCTAATACAAGACCTTGAAGGAGACACAAGAAGTCAAAGGATACTATGTACCAAAGGTACTTGAACGAAGACTCCTCTATTGATACTCTCGGTGAGTGTGATAATTTCCAATTTATGATTTCTTATGTACCAACTCCACCACCAGAGTTTGCTACTCCACCCTCCATTTCACCAACTCCACCACCATCACCTCCTCCTCATAAAATACCGGCTATTTCCCTATTTTATAAGTCAATCCTAAAGTGGGTAAAAAAACATTCCTACCCACCAAGGCTCTAGAAGAGGCATCACCTAATTCTTTCATCGCTATATTCCAAGAAGTAGATTTTCCTCCTCTTGTCCATGAAAGTTCAAAAATTTCATTTCCTGCCCTAGTAGATTTTATCGACCCACAAGACAAATATCGGCATGCTCTCAAAATACCTGCTTCCACTGATGTGGATGAACATAGAAGACAAAAAATGACTCATGTTATTGAAGTCGTCTTAAAATGGCACTAAGAGACTTTTTTAGCACACAACAATGCGTTCAAAGCAATTGATTCCAAAATTGTGGATGTGCAACGAGATCTTTGAAGATATGATGAAACCACAAAAAAAAATGCTTTCAGATTTTCAGAAAAGGTTCCATGCGTTGGAATCCAAACAACATTTGAGATATTATCATCTTGAGAGCCCCAAGGCGGAAATACAAAAACTCAAAAGGCAAATCCAACACCTTGGAGAAGGAATATTCAATCCTTTCAATCCATTTCTAACCACATTGTGGACTAAGCATTCGCTTCCTCTACCAACTTAGAATACATCTATCTTTGCTGCTCTCGCAGAAGCTCCCACCAAACAAGACAAGACCTATGTCGTAGAAATGCGAAATCGCCTCAAAGAACTGGATTGAATAAGGAAAGAGAAAGGAAAAGGGAAGATGCCTGAAGAATCCTCGATAGCTATAAGAGAAAAGCCAAAGCAAATGATGCTATCTAATCTGTTAGAATAATTCTTGAGAGATCTAGACAACCAAGCAGAGCAGGCTGATCCTATTACTTTGAAAGACCAGATTCCATTAGAACCGGTTTTTTCAAGCAACTTTGACACTGGATCAGATTTGGTTTCCCTCTCTTCCTCTTCATCTTTCTCAATCCTTGCCATTGATTCTTTCGCTATTGTAGTGATAACTTCATCAATATTCATGACCAACCCTCCGGACCAAGATATGGAAACCAACCCTTCTGAACTAGACGTTGTTCAACCAAACAATCCATCTCAAAATATGACTACCTCCTCCAAATACTTTTCACTGTCAATGATATTCCCTACTCAAAATGGCCAAAAAGATTTGAAGAATTCCATATTTGGTTAAATGCCCAGGCTCTTACCAATCATGATAAATATGATGTCAGTTTTGGTTTTGTCACGAGGTTTACAGGTAGTTTCAAACATTGGTGGCAATCGAACACAGAACAAGATCAAGTTCAATTCTTGCTTTCACCTGACTTTAGCCATGCCATCAACCTCGTATACCATTTTTTTAATTGGAAAACCTTCTGACCTTCATGAGCTCAAAAGGAGAGAATTTTTTGAAAGAAAATGTTGTTCTCCCCAGAAAAAGCATCTCGATAAACATTATCGGGAAATGCTCAAGCTTTTCTATGGTATTGGAGCTAATTCAAACCTAAAGCAAGTTTTTCTAACGTCCATCCCCAAAGAAATATCCCAGTAGGTTGAGAAATCTTTTCTCAATAGACAAAGAAGAATTGTGGACATTCCTTTGGGAGAAATATAACAAAAATCCATTTTTGTTTTGATGATATGTGTCTAAAGCTCCAAATGGTTTAGACTTATCTCAGGGACAACAGAGAACTTGATGGAGCATGTTCTCACCAGAAGCTGAAGATCAAAGGCTCTAAATGAGACTACGACAGTTCTTGTAGAAAATCTTCTAGAAAAAAGCACTTTTAGAAATTCTGGATAAAGAAATTCAAGCATGGATCTAAGCACTTCTGGAAAAAGAAGAAGTGACGATTCCTACGCAAAAGGATAGATCGCTCAGGCCATAATAAATCAACTCAATGCTTGATCTATAATCAAAAGGGTCATTTCGCCAAAAACTGCCCCCAAGCAAGAAAATGTCAGAATCATCTGATACATTACATGAAGATTGAAATTGGTATTTCACTCAAAAATGATGATATGGAATCTCTATTCTCTGCGGATGAAGAACCATATGAACAAACTCTTTGTGTCATTCTTTGTTACCAAACTCCCAGTGAAACTGATTCAAATTCAGACTCTGAAGACCTTTTTCATATATCTCTCACTTCTTCCGAACAAAAACATATTTTCAAGCCAAATCAATTATCCCCACTTTCGTGTGAAAATCTTCACTTTCAAGTTTGCTAAACCCATCACTGTCATTGCTCTCATAGATATTAGTGCAAGTTCTTCAATTGTAGACACTAAAGTTCTCCCTGAAGAATATTGGACTTCTTGTGTTTCATATTTTAATTCTACCTTAGGAGATACTTTTTCTACAAATGTAAAAACCACTCCACTAATTGTCCAGTTTTTTCCCCAATGTTCCATAACCACAAAAATCTTCGGATCCAGTCTTCCCAACAAAGATTTGATCATTGGCTGGGACATCATGACTCAGATTTCTTAGCTTCGTATCATCCTTGGAAAAGGTCTAAAAGTATAAGGACCAATGGATCCGTTTAATCCGATAATGCAAAAGTTGTTAGAATCCTATTCAAAATCTCATTCTGAATTCTCTTAAAAATATTCTCATCCTTTATGGAAAAATCCAAAATTCTTTGTCCACCTTCCTTTAAAAAAAAATGAAGATATCAATCCAATCAAGGTGAGTCATATGGGAATGAAGCTAGAACACCTGGTTTCTACTTAGAATGAATGCTCAAAGCTGTTGCAATAAGGCATTATTGAAATTTCAGATTTTCAATGGGATTGTGAAGCCTTTTATGTCAATAAGCGTGTCAAGCAAGATAGAGCAAAGATGCAACTGGTAATAAACTATCAACCTCTTAATCTTTTCCTTCAAGATGACAAATTTCCCCTACCTTCTATAAATTCCCGTTTTACCAAATTATCCAAGACCAATAAGTAGGATTTTGGCAATTGGGTATTTATCCTAAAGACAGATCCAAAACTGGGTTCTGTATTCCAAACCAAAATTTCCGATGGAAAGTTCTTCCTTTTGGATTAAAGGTAGCTCGATCTTTATTCCAAAATGCCATGTGTAGAATTTTCCAACCAATCTTGACAAGTGTTGTACTATACATTGATGATATCCTACTTTACAACTCTGACGAGGAATCCCACTGCCAACTTCTTTGGCAGTTTGCAAACATTGTAAAAAAAATATGGGATTATGCTTTTTGAAAGAAACATGAATGTTGCCTAGACATAAATTGAATTTCTTGGTATGCACCTTAACAAAGGAACATACTAGATGAGGCCGCACATCGATTAGGAATTGCTAAAATTCCTTGAAGAAAATTTCACGACAAAGCAAGTTAAACAATTTCTTGGGATAATTAGTTATCTCAGAGATTTTGTTCCAAACATTGCAAAACTGCGAATTCCACTACAATCAATACTGAAGAAAAATCCCCCACCTTGGGAAAAATCTCAAACTAAAGCAGTCGCTGAATTTAAGGAGATTATGTAGACTCTTCCTCCATTACAAATCCCATCAACAGGAAAGAGAATTCTCCAAACTGACGCTAGTGATGAATAATGGGTAGCCATCCTCTTCGAAGTAATTGATGGTAAGAAGCACTTGTGTGCTTACAAAAGTGGAAAATTCTCCCAGACTGAAATGCATTATCATTCAACTTTCAAAGAAATCTTGGCGATGAAAAATGGGTTAAAAAAGTTTGAATTACGTCTCATCGACTATCACTTCATGCTAAAACTAGACATGGCATCTTTCCCCTAAATAACCAAATTCAAATAGAAGCAAATTCCACATTCTCAATTGCTTCGATGGGCTGAATGGTTTTCAAAATACTCTTTTGAAACCAAACACATTGCTGAGATGAAGAACATGCTTGCTGACTTCTTGTCCAAATTAAAGACACCAACAGAAGTCAACATGTACATCATGAGGCATGCTTTCCATACTTTTCACCATAATGAAAAGTACAAGATTGAGAGAATACGAGATTGGCCAAGCCAGCGATACTCCCAGGAGATTGTTGAACAAATCAAATATAACAACCTCACTAAAAACCTAGAAAACCTTATGTGGCAATGCCACACAAATCTATTCAGACTCCATGGAGGATCAATCCTTTTGGATCAAATTTCAGCTATCCGTTCATACACCGTCTCATCTAGAAGGAAGATTACTTCCTTGATCAAATCCGATGGTTATTATGGTACTTAACCAATAAACATTAATAGCTATTGAAATTCCAACCAAAATGTTCATTGCCAACCTAACCAGGATAATTGGGCTTGATCAAAACACTAAAAGGGAAAGTGACAAAAACCTCTTAGCCTTCCTCAATTGGCTCATCCTCCTACTCACTGGAGGCACCTTCTATAGTAAGAACTGAGAACTATCCAATCAGACCCTAAGGTCCACACTCTTCTGTTCTTTTGACGACCATGGGCTTTTGTAAAAAATAATTGCATCATCACCAATGCTCCACAAAGTATAGGAACCACATCCTATAAACCTCAGCCACACCTCAAGGAAGCTCGAATTTACAAATCTTTTCCAAGACCTGTTGGTTGTTGTGAACACCAGTACCGAGAACTCCAAAGAATCTTGTGCCAGGAAATCAAGACCATTCATGAAGATGTATGGAATTATAATGTACCCACCGCATGGGATCATTACAGCCTTGCACCAAAAGCCAAAGAAGCACTTGAACAATTTAGATATGCTACAAGGGCAACCCCATCATCACATGAGCAAGAAATTACAGACATAGATGACCCAGCACAATCATCCAAGTCCCTTATGCACAATGGGGAGTCCTCTTTCTCAAGACCCCTATGATCAAGGACATTTGTCCTTATCTCTAGGGATAGACACATCTTACTATGCTCAACTATCCAATTGGCCTCAGCCAAACATGCCTGTCGACACTATAGGGTCCTATAGGAATCATGAATAAGCATCTTCATCAAATGAGGCAAACATGTGGAATACTCAAACTCCCTCTGAAGATCCACTTTTTGGACTGGAGCAAAAATATGAAGAACATCTTCTAGCAAAATGCATAGTTCTAATGACTTAGACTACGACTACAATGCCCATGACAGAAGAGATCGCTGACTATAGCAGATCACTGTAGCAAGTCATTATAGCAGTAGGCTAGGGAAACCATTGTTCATTGTCACTATCCATATCGCCAAGAATAATTCCCAACCGGATTTTCTGGAGCCTTTATTTGTTTTAGGACCTATGAGCCTGGTCCTTATTTATTTGTGACCTCTTAATATCTATAAAAGGCAAGGAGGATATATTGTGTTAGGCAAAGTCCCTTGATGTAAAGTGAGTGTTTGTTCGAAAAATCTCAATGTCCTTTGTAAACATTATTCTTCTTCAGCTTGATAGGATCCTCTAAGAAATATAGCTTGAATAATTAGAAATGTTACTATCCTAGCATCTCTGAATGTCTCTAGGTCCTGAACTAAAAGTTTGAGTAGTTTTCTGCTTAAATGTTGTCCCTGAAGGGCTTGAATAAGAGGTTTGCCTATTGTGGGAAGGCATACTTGCAAGAAACTGACTCCATCTTCCTTAGTTCTAAGCCTAGGTCCATCCATTGGTATTAAAGCCAATGGTTCCATTTATAACAAGATCCGTTCGCTCAATAGATGAATCTTGTGTTGAGAAGATCTCTTTATATTATGACTAAACCCGAAATACTAGAAGCATCGGTTACTCTCACCTCATCCCCATCTTCCTCAACTCTTTCAGATTTTCGTGTGTCAAATGCTTCTAAGATTGACTATTTTTATGAAGTCTCTATTAGTGATAAAACCAAAATCTCTCAAACTCAACTTCCTCTTATGAACCCCTATTCTGCTTTTGCTAAGCCTACTTCATCATTTTCTCCCATCCGCTCCATCTGACAACTTATCTGCCAAACTCCTAAGGAAGTAAAAGAGCATGTCTAGTCCTCAAAGTTCGATCTACATCTCATTCCTGCCACTGAAAAGTAGTATTTTCTTACTCTTCAAATTCCATCAAAATTTCCTAAGCTGTGGACTGAACAAGGATACTCTGATGTCCATTATGGAGCTGTCCGTTTTGCTCTCACCTTTCATGGTTGGAAAGGCTTGCCATTTGTGGCCAGAATAGCCTTATTGGATACTCGATTCTTAGAATACCAACATGCTTGTATTAGTACTGTCCAAACCACTTTGAATGTTTGAATAGTCTTTATAACCTTATATCCAAATTTCAATATCGCTCTTTTAGACCCCCGGCTACTCTCCTTTCTAAAAGTTCAGATTCAGCTCACTGGAGCCCCTCAGACCACTGACTCTATTACAACAACACTGCACTACCAAATGGTTTATCGAGTACAAAACCATGCTATTGACTTGAATTTCTAGAAAAAAGAAGCACTTGAAGAAATTCTAGATAAAGTAATCCAAGCATAGATCTAAACACTTCCGAAAAGAAGAAGAAGTGGTGATTGCTATGCAAAAGGAAAGATCACTCAAGCCACAAGAAATAAACTCGATGCTTCACCTGCAACCAAAAGGGTCATTTCACCAAAAACTGCTACAAGGCAAGAAAATGCCAGAATCATCTGATACACCACATCGGGATTGAAACTAGTATTTCACTCGAAAATTATGACATCGAATCTCTATTCTTTGTGGCTGAAAAACCATATGAACAAACTCTTTGTATCATTCCTTGTTACCAAACTCCAAGTAAAACTGATTCATATTCAGACTCTGAAAACCTTTTTCATATATACCTCACTTCTTTGGAACAAAACCTGACATATTTTCAAGCAAAAATCCATTGTCCCCATTTTTCTGGGAAAATCTTCACTTCGAAGTTTGCTAAATCCACCACTATCATTGCTTCCATAGACACCGGCGCAAGTTTTTTCAATTTTAGACACTAAAGTTCTCCCTAAAGAATATTTAACTTCCTGTGTTTGATATTTTAATTTTGCCTTAGGAGATACTTTTTCTACATATGTAAGAACCACTCCAGTAACTGTCCAATTTTTCCCCCAATGTTCCATAACCACAAAAATCTTCGAATCCAGTCTTCCCAATAAAGATTTGAACATTGGCTGGGACATCATGACTTAGATTTTTCAGCTTTGTATCATCCCTAGAAAATGTCTAAAGTATAAGGACTAGTTCTCTAAACTCGTCAATATCCAAAGACTTTTTTTCCATCCAAAGGAATTTGTTAAATCTGATCATACATAAGTTGTTAGAATCCTTTTCAGAATTTCATTATGAATTCTCTAAAAAATGTTCACATCCTTTATGGAAAAATCAAAATTATTTGTCCACCTTCCCTTTTAAAAAAAATTAAGATATCAATCCAACTAAGGCGAGTCATATGGGAATGAAGCCAAAACACCCGGTTTCTACTTAGAAGGAATACTCAGAGCTATTGCAATAAGGCCTTATTGTAATTTCAGATTCTCAATGGGCTTGTGAAGCCTTTTATGTCAATAAGCGTGCCGAATAAAACAGAGGAAAGATGCAACTGGTAATAAACTATCAACCTCTTAATATTTTCCTTCAAGATGACAAATTTCCCATACCTTCCACAAATTCCCTTTTTACCGGATTATCCAAGGCCCATATATATTCCAAATTTGATCTTAAAGCTGGATTTTAGCAATTGGGTATGACAGACCCAAAACATGGTTCTGTATTTCAAACTAACATTTCCAATGGAAAGTTCATCCTTTTGGATTAAAGGTAGCTCAATCTTTATTCCAAAAGGTCATTTGTCGAATTTTCCAACCAATCCCGACAAACGCAACAGTATACATTAATGACATCCCACTCTAAAACCCTGATGAGGAATCCCACTGCCAACTGCTTAGGCAGTTTGCAGACATTGTTAAAAAACATGGGATTATGCTTTGTCAAAGAAACATGAATATTGCCTAGAGAGAAATCGAATTTCTTCGTATGCACCTTTGTAAAGGAACATAATATACAGGGCCGCACATTGATCAGGAATTGGTAAAATTCCCTTAAGAAAATTTCACGACAAAGCTAGTTCAGCAATTTCTTGGGATAATCAATTATCTTAGAGATTTTGTTTCAAACATTGCAAAACTACTAATTCTACTACAATCAATGCTGAAGAAGAATCCCCCACCTTGGGGAAAATCTCAAACTAAAAAAGTTGTTGACCTTAAGGAGATCATGTAGACTCTTCCTCCATAACAAATCCCATCAACAAGAAAGAGAATTCTCTAAACCGACGATAGTAATGATTATTGGGCAGCCATCCTCTTCAAAGAAATTAATGGTAAGAGGCACTTGTGTGCTTACAAAAGTGGAAAATTCTCCTAGGCTAAAATGCATTATCATTCCACTTTCAAAAAAAATCTTGGCGGTGAAAATTGGGATAAATAAGTTCAAATTCCATCTTATCGGCCATCACTTCATGGTAGAATTAGACATGGCATCTCTTCTCCAAATGACCAAATTCAAACAGAAGCAAATTCCACATTCTCAATTGCTTCGATGGGCTACATGGTTTTCAAAATACTCTTTTGAAACCAAACACATTGATGGAAAGAAGAACGTGCTTGCTGACTTGTTGTCCAGACTAAAGGCACCAGCAAAAGTCAACATGTACGTCATGAGGCATGCTTTCCATACTTTTCACGACAATGGAAAGTACAAGATTGAGAGAATACGAGATTGGCCAAGCCAACAATACCTCCAGTAGATTGTTGAACAAATCCAGAATGACAACCTCATTGATATAATGGGGATCGATAAGCCACGGAAATGCCGAAATGGCCACTTTAGGACAAAAACTCGATTTTTCATGAACATGACGTAAAAATTAGGAAATATGGAAATGGGTCACGGATGAGGACCCACGTGGGCCCAATGGGCCTCACGCCTAAAATGGGTGGCCCAAAGGTGCCCATGGGCTACCGAAGCCCTTTTTAGTCATTTTAACTCTCTCATTAATGCCAGGTGTGTGTGAATAGTACCAGGGCTTGTGAAATACCATTTTTGCCATTCTGCCTAATAACATAAAAAATGGGTGCCCAATGAGGAGAAGAGAGTGAAGATGATGGCATGCCTAGCCTACCTGACCTAACTAAGCCTACCTATCCTATTTTCTAGCCAATGTATGATGAGTTCATTTGATGTGCATTAAACGGCATTAATAGAACTTGGGGGGGAGTAAAGCAAGAAATAATCTTGGCCCTCCATTCTTGTGTTGAGGAGCAATGATGCACCTTGGCCATCCAATGGACTAGACTTGGGCAGCAATATTTCTCTCTACACCCTAACTCATTCAATCACCCCTTTTCTCTCTCATTTCTTTCACTTTCTCTCTCTCTCTCTCTCTCTCTCTCTCTCTCTCTTTCTCTCCAGCCCTTTGGACGAAATTTTACTCACTCTCTCTCTCCATTTCCTTGCACCAGCTGACTATGAAGCACCGACACTCTCCAAGAGCCTTCGTGTCGAGTCAAACACTCTCCAACACCCAGTCAACACGTGTCGAAAAATCTGACACCTGATCAACTTTCTTGACACTTTCCAACACTCGAGTCGGAGTTCTAACATATGAGTTTCTGACACGTGATTTCGATATTGAAGTCTATTTTAAAAATTCAATAAATGGGAGGTCAAAATATAGATATATGAAAAAATAAAACACAATATAAAAGTAATAAATTGAGAAAGAAGAAAAACATAGTCTTCTCTTCCCTTCTGACTCCCACTTCTCGTGATATACAATTTGTAAGTACCTAGGCCTCCCACTGTGTAATATTGTCCGCTTTGGGCTTTCGGCCCTCGCAGCTTTAAAACGCGTTACAAAGGTTTAGAGAACCCAAGCCTTATAAACTAGCTCAAGACTCCCCCCTAAGTAATGTGGGACAGGAGATGTGCCCCCTCCCGTGCACGCCGGGGACCGAGGTGCAGATGCACTGCCATCCCTCCTCCCCGAACAGCACCGCCTAAGCCATCACACTCTCCCCCCCCTTGGGAGCACAACACCCTTACTGTGGCCCCACACGCGGTCGGGAGTCGGCTCTGATACCATTTGTAAAGACCCGAACCTCCCACTGTGTAATATTGTCCGCTTTGGGCGTTCGGCTCCCACGGCTTTAAAACGCGTTATATAGATTTAAAGAACCCAAGTCTTATAAACTAGCCGATAACTCTCCCCCTAAGCGATGTAGGACAGGAGACACGCCCCCTCCCTGCGCACATCCGGAGATCAAGGTGTGGACGCACCGCCATCCCTCCTCCTCGCGCACCGCCCGGGCCATCACACAATTCACCCCCTAAGTTTTTTTTTTTTCTCCTCTTCCAACATATCTAACATATGAGTTCAGAATATGGATTGCTTGTTTTTTCTCCAAGTTTTATGAATTATTGAAAAGAGTTGAATTTGTTAAATTGAAATAATGAATGATATTAATAAATAGTAGATTAAGGTTTTTAGTGTATATTCATTCTAGGCTTTTTAATTATTTAATTATTTATGAATTTGATTTAAATTAATTTGATTTAAATAATCATAAAAATGATAATTTATTATGTATACAACGTGTCTGAACATGTCAAAATTATCTGTTTTTTAAAGAACGACCTGTTGGCATGTCGTGTCATGTTATATCGCATGTCACGTGTCAGTGTCAATGCTACTTAGCCAGCTGAATCCTCTCATCCTCCCCATCTCTCATCTCACACCCATATCCCTCTATTTTCCTCTTGGTTGCAGCCACTATGAACCACCGGAAGCCGCGCGCTCTTACAGTCGCCGTGGCTAAACCATTGTCCTCACCACCTCACGCCATTGCCCCTTGGCTATTTTGGCCTTGTCGTGGGCTACCAAGCACCAACTAGCCATTGTCAAGCCTTGATGAGCCTCATCGTGAGCTGTGCCGCCGACCCCAACCTTGACGTGATCTATTTGGAAGGTGACCAGCCACCGCCGAGCACTACAGTAGCCATCCAATCCTTGTCGCACCTTCGCCGTCACTTGCCAAGCTTGAAATCGGGAGGTGAGTGGCTTTTTAGCCCTTGAATAGGGTTGTTATTGTATTTTGGAGTTAGTTTAAGGCTAGATTAAGGTTAAATGATGTCTTGGTTATGTGATAAGTGGGTTTTGCATGATAAGTGATCGTAAGGTTCTGATAGGTTATCATGCTTTATTGGTAGGTTACCGAGATAGGTTATCATGCTTTGCTGATAGGTTATTGGGATAGGTTATCATACTTTGCCGATAGGTTATTGTGATGAGCCTTTCTAATATCCGATAAGCTATTGAAATGTGATAAGTAGAGATGCGATAAGTTATTATGTTGTGATATGTGATAAGTGTTAAGTTATGATGACATGTTATAATAATTTGAAATAAGTCATTCTATAGGTTATGACCGCATGTGATAGATTATTCTAATAACTTATACACAATTGTAATAATTTATCTTACCTTGATGAAAGTTTTATATACTATGAGTCCTATTTTGATTGATGTATTGTTGATTGCTAAAGTTGAATACAGTGCATGCTTATGTACTTGTTAGAATAGGAAAATAATAAAGGTTATGGTATTTGTTGATTCTAGCCAATTAATAAGCATGTGAGGTATGTAGAAAGATGGCATGCTGAAGTGTTCAAGTGACTAATTAGCACATACGTATGAATATGTGAAAAGATAGTATGATGAAGTGTTTAAAGTGCTATTATGACTCCGGTGGTTCCTCGGTTAAAAAAAAAGTGCTGTTATGAGATAATATGCTATGAAATAAAAAGTATGATTAATTTGACAAATACATGATTGAGATGTGATCACATTGCATGACAACATGATATGGTTATATGTAATTAGTGCTGTCGAATATTGTATGAGCATTACACACTCTTCCATCAATTAATGAGAAAGATATGAAATGAGTTTGAGTGATATGTGCTCTTGTGATCACTTAAATATCCCGATGCGTATAATTATGCAGGGAGATGGTTTCGTCTTGATGCGTATGATTATGCGGGATGATGTCGTGCCCGATGGGGCGGGACGATGTCTGGTTACGCTGAATGATTGCGAACCTTCGGGTTGGCCTTGGGTCTTAAGTGGCCATAATAATCTAGACACAGTTGTGTGAAAAGTGCATGAGTGCATGAATGCATATTTTGAAAAGTGATGCTATAGTCAACACACGTGTGATTTGAGATTGATATATGAGCAGGTCTGGATTATTGCATGGCATGGGCGCATGACTATGTTATATTGCACGTTTTTACATTTGGCTTCTGAGTGTAAGAGGTGTTTCAAGAATTGTTTATATGCTCATATTTATGGCTTTAAGGAAGTGGAATAACCATTCATATTATAGTTAAGGCAAAGTAGAGGTTGCTTTGCTATTGATCTGCCATCGATAGATAACTTGCACGTTTAGGGTGTTTCTAAGGTGAATGACTTCCCTGCATGAGGTCTAGGGAGTTCACTCATTAAGTTTATCTCACTCCTCGTTGTTTGATCTTTTTTTAGGCCCTAATCATGATTAGCCAAGCCCAAGCTATGGTATTTTGAGTTGCATGCGTACTAAGCGTGTGGAGGATACCACCATTTTCAAGTCGCTTCATAGCATAGAGGAGCTAAGCTAATCTTGAAACCTTTTGGAAGTACGAATGACCACGCATTTTGATTGAACATGAAATGGTGTAACGAGTGACGTTGAAGTTTGGATATAAATAACCAATTTGTTGTAATGACGTTATGGATGCATATATGTAAATATAAGTGTGTTTGAAACTATCATTGTTTTGTTGTGAATGGCTAAGAGATTTGTTTCTGCTTCTGCTTGTGTATAAAAATGATAATATGAATGGGTTGACAACACCTCTTGGGACATTGCCATCGAATGGCCAAAGTAGGTAAGCGAGGGGTGCCGTGCGCTCAAAGTGGGTAATGGCGTGACAATAGTGAATTAAAAATATATCTTCACGCTAAGTTAAACGAGTACCTTGTTGGCTTTTTTTAGCATTGTAATAAACATATATGCAAAATATCTACTTTCGGATGCTCTCTTTTCCTCCCCCCCCCTTTCCTTTTCCTTCAATTTATTTTCATTAAATATCCTTTTCTTTCCTACCGAAAGAAACTCTTGTTCCTATCGCTAGAGAGAGAGAGAGAGTAACTATATATTTTCTTGTAGAAATAAAAAGGTTATGTTTGGGTGCGGAAGAACTTCGGCAAGAAAAAAATTAAAGAGAGAGAGAGAGAGAGAGAGAGAGAGAGAGAGAGAGGAAAATAAGAAAGAAGGGAAGGATATAAAGATGAGGTGTGAACGGGGATAGTGGATAAGTACACTAGAAGTGCTAAAAGTTATGTACAATGGCCACTTTTATGCTAAAAATTTTTGTCAGCTCACTTAAGTGCCAAATCAGAGAAAAACAATTACTTGAGTGCCTATAGCAAGATATTTCAGACAAATTGATTATGTGGCATTTGTAATTAAATATGATTTGACACATTTAAAAAAAAACAATCCACGTGAACGTCAAAACGACGTCACACAATGATCATCTTTTAAATGAAATCGGCGCTAAAGTAATTACTTTTTTACAATCATTGACACTAAAGTGATCATTTTTACTAACAACTAGCACTTAAGTAATCACTTTTAAGAAAATCAATTTTGGTTCTCAAATGATCAATTGTCAGCTTATCTACACGGCATAATTTAGGTGTTATATGCTTACTAGATATGCCGGCAAGTCACGTAGCATTGAGAAATTAATAAAATATGGTCACATTGGATTTTTGGCAAGCTTGACCGGAGTTGGTACTTAAAAAATCGTTTTATTTTTAATTTTTATTTTTAGTGACACTTTAGTGATCCACAAGGAACTTCATACACAACTTTTAGCGCTTCTACTGTACTTATCTTGATAGTTTGATGTGAATGGGAATGATGTGCTTAACTTTATGCCAGGGGTGTGTGGTGGGGATGGCCACATATTACGGGAGAATTACCAAAAAAGTCCTAAACTTATTGTAATTGTGCCAATTCAGTCATAAACTTTTTTTTTAGCCAATTTAGTCCTAAACCTTTTACAATTGTGCCAATTTAATCCATTCGGTCAAATTTGCCGGCCGGCGTTGGCGTGGACACCGGCCATCTGGACGAAAGCTAATATGACAATTTTTTTATTTTTTATTTATTTTTTCGAATTTTTAAATATTTTTTTGAATTTTTGAATTCTTTTTTTTTTAATTCAGCTTCTCCTTCCTCGGCCGGCCGGCGCGGCCGAGGCGAGGGTCGGTGAGGCCGACCTCGCCGGCTAATGGCGAGGCCCCACAGATCTGGCGAGGTCGGCCTCGCCCAACCATGGCGAGGGCCGAGCTCGCCGGACTGGTGAGATAGACCCTCGCCATGGTGGGCGAGGCCAAGCCTAGCTAGATCTAAGGCGAGGGTCGTCCTCGCCTAGCCAAGGCGACCTGTCCCGCCCGCTGCTTCTTGTTTCCGGTGGCCCGGCCCAGATTCGTTGCTTTGCGGAAGCCGAGTTGGGTCGTCGTCTTCTCCAATCCACCCTCTCGCACAACGAGCCAAAAACCCTTGGGTCCTCGGCAAGCTCCGACAATGGAGGCAACAAACGGGGTGCTGGTCGCTCACGAAAGTCGCTGGCGAGGCCAGCCTCGCCGCCGGTCGGGCAAGGCCCCGCTAGATCCGGCGAGGCTTGGCCTCGCCGGCCATGGCGAGGGCCGAGCTCGCCCAAGGCGGCAAGATCAACCCTCGCCATGGCCGGGCGAGGCCGACCCTCGCCTTGGATCTAGCGAAGGTCGGCCCGCCCGGCCAAGGTGACGGTCGACCTCGCCGGTCCTCGCCCGCCGGCCAGAGGAAGGAGAAGCTGAAAAAAAATCAAAAATTCAAAAAAATATTTAAAAATTCGAAAAAAGAAAAAAAAAAAAAAAAATTGCCATGTCAGCTTTCGCCAGATGACTGGTGTCCACGTCAGCACCGGCCATCCAATTTTGGCCGGATGGACTAAACCGACACAATTGTAAAAGGTTTAGGATTAAATTGGCTAAAAAAAGTTTATGACTCGAATTTGCACAATTGTAATAAGTTTAGGATTTTTTGGTAATTCTCCCCACATATTACACCTTACAAATCAAAAGTGATGTCCTATCTCAATTAGAACCCCTTCATTCAAGGTTACCAAGAACTGCATCACGACATGTGATTACACCCCACACTGCATAGTATTGCATTTCGCAAATGAAAAAGTCGGTCTTTCTATCTCATGAATCAAGGACCTTTGTCGCTTTCCTCATCTGTCCCGGCCGCTTTTCTTTTTGAGTCTACAAAGCCACAAACCTCTTCTTTTTGGCATCAATGTGGAACATGCTGGTTGCCTCCAGCTGTTCAAAAGCTAAAAAGGAAAAGAGGCTTAAAGCACTCACATCGATCAGTACGTTCCCGAATTCTCCGCCTGAAGTTTTGTCTGAGTAGCCTTTATTCACTCTTATTCAAGTTCTGTACAGCACGAGTCGAATTGAGAAAATGAAAAGAGATTCCGCACTAAAAAGGAAAAGAGGCTTAAAGCACTCACATCGATCAATACGTTCCCGAATTCTCCGCCTGAAGTTTTGTCTGAGTAGCCTTTATTCACTCTTATTCAAGTTCTGTACAGCACGCGTCGAATCGAGAAGATGAAAAGAGATTCCGCACTAAAAAGGAAAAGAGGCTTAAAGCACTCACATCGATCAATACGTTCCCGAATTCTCCGCCTGAAGTTTTGTCTGAGTAGCCTTTATTCACTCTTATTCAAGTTCTGTACAGCACGCGTCGAATCGAGAAAATGAAAAGAGATTCCGCACTAAAAGGAAAAGAGGCTTAAAGCACTCACATCGATCAATACGTTCCCCGAATTCTCCGCCTGAAGTTTTGTCTGAGTAGCCTTTATTCACTCTTATTCAAGTTCTGTACAGCACGTGTCAAATCGAGAAAATGAAAAGAGATTCCACACTAAAAAGGAAAAGAGGCTTAAAGCACTCACATCGATCAGTACGTTCCCCGAATTCTCTGCCTGAAGTTTTGTCTGAGTTCTGTACAACACGAGTCGAATCAAGAAAATGAAAAGAGATTCCGCACTAAAAAGGAAAAGAGGCTTAAAGCACTCACATCGATCAATACGTTCCCTGAATTCTCCGCCTGAAGTTTTGTCTGAGTAGCCTTTATTCACTCTTATTCAAGTTCTGTACAGCACTCATGGAATCGAGAACATGAAAAGAGATTCTGCACTAAAAAGGAAAAGAGGCTTAAAGCACTCACATCGATCAATACGTTCCCCGAATTCTCCACCTGAAGTTTTGTCTGAGTAGCCTTTATTCACTCTTATTCAAGTTCTGTACAGCACGCGTGGAATCGAGAACATGAAAAGAGATTCTGCACTAAAAAGGAAAAGAGGCTTAAAGCACTCACATCGATCAATACGTTCCCCGAATTCTCCGCCTGAAGTTTTGTCTGAGTAGCCTTTATTCACTCTTATTCAAGTTCTGTACAGCACGCGTCGAATCGAGAAAATGAAAAGAGTTTCCGCAATTCTTGTCTTCGACGAAAACAATTGTCAGAAATCAACGTCTACTTGTCGAGGCCACAATGTAGGAAATAGTGAGGGTAATAGGAGGGAGCTATTTGGCAGACCCATGATGGATGCTTTTGCGAGAAAATGAAGATGAGGTGCTCTCGAACTCATCTGCGAAAGCTCAGGTTCTTTCAAAGTTTGCGGGCTCCAAACTGAGGAGGAAAAGAAAGAGTTGGCTCATCCGTGCGGAAGGAAATAAAAGAGTTCGCTCTTAGAGTTTTTGCATGCCATGTGAGAAAAATAATTGTAATAATAAGTGTAAACTTTCACTAATCATAAATTATGTGTTTGATAAGTGTGACAGATATTTTTGTTGTTTGTGTTGTATTCATACTGTATTTTCACTTAATTATGTCCCGACCTGAGTTGCTCATTACAATTTTCTTATGTTTCTACTACTGTGCTTCCATACCCAAGAATAATGAACGTTGAATAATATCTAGTTGCCAAATGAATTTCACTTCCAAGTTACCTCCAGATGATTTTGCAACCAAACCCTAAATGACCTCTTTTTTTTTTTAAATTAAAATTTTGAAGACATGGCATTATTTTTTGCAATGCTCATGGCTCAAAGATAGGGAAGTGGCAAGACACATATGAGTTATTAAGAGTACATAGTAGAAGTCCGATGCATTCATCTAGGAAGATTTTCAGGAGGGGGCCTAAGCTTGAGCTTGTCAATATATCTAGTTGGACTTACATTCACTCAAGTAAGATATATTAACCGCTTCACACCACTCCAATTCTCCGATATGAGACTTTTTAACATATTCTAACAATCTCCCCCTCATGTGTTAGGTTTGCTCCTTATTAATTCAAATATCCTTCTGACCAACTTTATTGCATTGCTACACCATAATGCCCACCTGTGCAAAAACCATAACCATCAACTCTAATATCATTTGTTAAGAGCACAGTAGAAATCCAATACCTTCACCTAGGGAGATTTTCAAGAGGGAGCCTAAGCCTAAGCCGGTTAATATATTCAGTTGAATCTACATTCATTTAAAAGCTTAAATTAATGAGTTATATGCCAATTAAGATATATTAACTGTTTCATGCCACATTAATTCTCTAACGTGGGACTTCTATCCAGGATCACATGTATCATACTAGATGCTATGGATGTCAAACTCATGAATGTTTTTCGTATTTTAAACCAATTATTGTATCGAGCTGGAACATGATTTTTCTAGACATAATGAATTTGATTATTGTCCCACGAAATTCACTTTGATTGGAGTGCAGTTGCATCTAGAGATGATCTTTATTTGTCATGTCTCTGTAATTTATACTGAGCTGTTATGTTCCTGTGTTTGCTAATTGTTTTCTTGTGACCGCCGAAGTCATGGTAATCATTCGAACGAAACTGATATTGGGAAGGGAAAGCGGTAATTGTAAACTGGATCAGTTTGATGAATAGTTTGCTAACGATGAAGTTTCGTAACTGGATGTGATGAATATTCTGCCATCAATGAAACTCGGCCAGTGAAAAACTTAATAAAGAGACCAAAATTTGCGGTATATCAAAGTTCACACTTAGACACTTTAGCATAAGTTCCGTCCAGAAGAAAAAAACAATATAGAATGAGAACATCCAGAACCTACGAACTGGGACATTCCATTAACAGTGCATGAAGAATATCGATGCTATGGAATTTCCTGCTAAAAGTATTTAATAAGGAATTGATCCCTTGTCAAATGCATTGACTATACATAAAAGAAGTCGGTTCGTTAGAAATTGTAAGCCATTCATGATTTGGTTAATTGATCAGTGCCTTAAAAGTTTAAAATCACTCTTTAAAGACAGAAATACTTTGTAAAATCACTGTTGGAGATTGTTACTGTTTCGTCCAAATTGTATCGTTCCTTCCTCTCTTTTTTTTTTTTAAGCCATATTCTAGTTTTAGTTCCTATAATGATTTTATCCCGGAATTAGAGAAATCGAGGATTATATCAAATTTTTGTCTTTTCCAGGCACTATTGCTAATGAGAAAACCAATTCCAATTGAAGAGTTACTTAAGAAAAGAATAATGCGGAAAAAAATTGAGCAATTTCTATATATTCAATAAAGAAGAGTACATAGGCATGTTTATAAACTTTAAAAAATGACTATTTGTAGTAACAGAATATTGCAATATCAATCACAATTAATCGGGATTAATGAAAATTTCGTTTGTTTCGTGAAAAATAATGATTTGAAAAGACATTTCCTAAAAATATTACTTATATCGTTTACAAAAATGAATTATTGGGAAAAATTTCCTTGTCTACGAAAATATATAAACATCAATTATTGTTGAAAATGAAAAAGCGATCAGTTTTAGGAAAAAGAATTTCAAATAATTTATCTTCTGTGAAATAAATTAAGCCTAGGAGAAATAATGCACAATCTTAAGAGAAATGCATATTGACGTAATTAGAAAAAAAAAACTGGTCAATTGACTAAAACATTCCTCAGTCGTTGGTAACATAATTGACGTAATTAGAAAAATAAACTAATCGATTGACCTCGACTTGGCAAAGTCTATGGGTCGTTGTCTTATTAGCTGTTATCCTTTGAATGATCCTTCCTAATGGGCCCCTCCGTTTCACTTCTAGTAGTCTTCCTCTCCACGTGCTTGATGGTTGCCTTTCAGGGATTATCCCGTGATGGTTCCATCTTGGCGCCGAATGGAGTCAATATGCACGGGAGGATTGTTTAACGTTTCTGTCGTTGTCCTTTTGGACGTGTGAAGAAATAATATAAAAAGACCAAGACCATCTTTGAGCCTAATTTTCTTTGTTTTATGCATCGGAGTTTGCCATCCCACCGTCGCCATAAGTAGCTCTCATCTATATTCAATCTAACACAAGTTCTTTAAAAAAGACTCGCTAGTGCTGAAAGAAGTCGATGACAAAACCATTCGAGTAGATAAACATATCTCATGCTGGGTGTCGCATATCAGCCGCCCACTTTACATATATTTGAAAAGAGATTTACTGTATCTATTTAATATCTATGCATGAGACATATTTTATTTTATAAGCTTAATTCTAAGATCTAAAAATTTTGCTTTTTTTTTTTTTGTACAACCACATCAACAATCTACTCCTTATTAACCTATGAACTTTAATGAGCAAAAAAAAAAAAAAAAAGAAAGAAAGAAAACGTAATAACTATATTGTCACCATAATAATATTACCATTATACTAGCCTCTAGACCGTGCAATGTACCAATGAAGAAATAATATGAAAAGACTCTTTTTGCAATTTGCATGTGCAGCTAGGTGAAAAACTAATATAAAAAGATCAAGACCTCCTTTGAGCCTATTTTTTTTCCTTCATCAGAGCTAGTCATTCGATCATGGCCACAAGTTGCTCTCACTTGTATTCGACTCAACACTAAATACTTTAAAGAAGAGTCACTATTGCTTAAAGTCGGAGAATTACCAAAAAAATCATAAACCTTTTATAATTGTGTTAATTCAGTCATAAACTTTTTTTTTAGTTAATTGAATCCTAAATATTTTACAGTTGTGCTAGTTTAGTCTTATGGCCAAAATTGACCAGCTAGTGTTGATGTAGCCGCCGGTCGACGCCAATCACAAAATTTTTAATTGTATTTTATTTTTTCGAATTATTTTATTAAATTTTTAATCATTTTTACCTTTTCTTCTCTTTTTTTTTTTCCTCCCTCCTCTTCCCTCCTTCCTTTGGCTTAGACGACCACCCAAACCTCGTCGGCCACCGGACTGAGGCGGCTCGCGAACCCTTGCTGGATCTAGTGAGGGTTCACCTCACCAAACCTAGGGACGGCAAGGGGCAAGGACTCCTCGCCTAGCAACAGGTAGGCGAGCCCCATTGGATATGGCAAGGGCTCGCCTCACCATCGCTAGGTAAGGGGCAAGGACTCCCTCGTCGTCACGAGCGAGGTCGACCTCGCCCGACTGCCTCAATCCGATGACTAGTGAGGACTAGCGTGTCGTCGAAGCCAAAGGAAGAAGGAGGGAGGAGGAGGAAGGAAGAAGAGAGAGAGAGAAAGAGAGGTAAAAGATTAAAAAATTCAAAAAATAATTCAAAAAATAATATAATATTAAAATTAGTCGCCAGCGTCGGCTAGCTAATTTTGGCGGGAAGAATTGAAGTGGCACAGTTATAAAGGTTTATGACTCAATTAATCAAAAATATATGTTTATGACTAAATTAACACAACTGCAAAAAGGTTTATGATTTTTTTGTAATTCCCCGCTTAAAGTTAATGACCAAACCATAGGAGCAGATAATCTTGCAGCCAAAATAGTCGGAAAATATTGTTAGCTTATTAAGTTGTTCATCCACATATTCCATGGCATTAGTTCTCTCATTGGCTACATCTATCTAACCTTCACATATGATCTATGGAAATGGGTAAAAGGAATCGGGCGAAAAAGTCATCCCTGACAATGACCATACGTACCAGTTAATTTCTATAATTATGACAAAAGGCGATCCAGTTGTACGACAGGACTATTTTTTGCTTATTTTAAATTTCTTTTGAAATAAGAAAAAGAAAAGAAAAATAGAAAAAAAAAATTGAGAACCTAGCTTCATGAAATTCTTTCTTGAGTTAACTAATCCCCAACACTAATAGATGTTAGTTGGGGGGCCATTTGTTTAACCTAGCTTCATGTAAGCAATTTCCAAATAAAATAAGTTAAAATAGATTATCTTGGCAAATTGTTAAAAAGTTTAGAATTAAATTAGCCAAATTGAAAATATTATAACTAAATTGGTATCCGTACAATATATTCAGAACTTTAGATAATTATCCCTCATTGAAAGTCACTACCCATTTGGCCTTCTTTCAACTCAAAGGCTTGATCTCTATAATTAGAATAAATTATATTAACAGGCGAAGTCCTAATTTCACTCGCATCTTCAATTATGCATACGTGCATCCACCTATGATTCATTTCAACCTTCCACAAAGGGCTGGGCACGTCTTTCTACGCGCCCCATCAATGCAACAAGTCTATGAAGGTCCTCCCCAATCCAACACTTGATCTCCTTGTCCCTTCCAAAGATCAACCTCAAGATGGGGGAGATCCCTAGCCGTCGACGGCCCTTTCCCATTGTGCCGTGCCATCGTGGCCTTGTTCAGTGGTCAAGAAGCCACCACAATTTTTCCGAATGACCATTTATCTCGAGAACAATATTATCAAAAATTATATGGACTTTAGTTGATGACCATTTCTGTTAAGAATACAATTATCTCGAATCATTTTCTTCCAAGATGCCGTCGCAATTTTTTTTTTTTTTAATTCTTGACTGATGATAAGTACGCATGCAGTAGCTGCGGCAGTTAAATGCATCCAACTAGTGCTGAAAATTTTGTCTTAGAACTTATAAAACTCGTGTTTGAGAATTTCACGTTTTCACATGAAATTGGACTAGCTAAAGTGGATAGATCATATAAAAATACCATGTTGACAGTCAACCGCTACTTGAGACATTTGTAATGGTGGCACTCTTATTTTGTTGCCGAGAGTCGACCGACACCTAAATTTTGTCATTTTTTTTTTTTTTTTGGTAAGGAAATTTTGCCTATTTATTTAGGCCTTAACCGCAAGAAAATTGGGAATCCAGAGAGAGACTGAAGACGGACTCGCCGAGAGAGAGAGAGGAGCCTTGGCCACGCGTGAACCCCAGTCCGACGAGCTCTTCCGGTCGAAGTCCTCAGGCTGAACCGGTAAGCCCCTTTGTCTGCCCTGTTCGGACCCTGTCTTGGGCACGCCGCGAGTCCGGCCCCGCCGGTTCTACGTTGAGCTGCTATGTGCTGTGGTTTGCTTGTCGAAAGTTCCGGTCCGGATTTGAGTCTCGGTCGAGCCGAAATCTCTCGTTCCTCTAGCGTATTCCACCTGTTCGATAGAATGCTTAAGTGAGATCTGGTTTTCGTCCTCCCACTTTTCACCGAAATCGAGTCGTCCGTGCGCGTCGTGTTCTATTGGGATGTTCCAGTGGGGTTGGGCGACCTTAGGCGTCGGCCGTGTAGCCGTTCGCCACGTTCCCATCATCACCGTAGTTTGTTCGGTGTTTGGCCGTGGTATGGCTCTCGGCCGGCGGCGGGGAGGTCGGCCTACGAGTGGTGTTCGGAGTGGACGACGCCGGTTGGTGACTCGGTGGTGGCCTGAGCGCCGGCGAAGGCTCGTCTAAAAAGGGGATTGCTGTTTCGGTGAGGGAGTTGCTGGGAGGGGAAGGAGGGGTGTCGCAGAGAAGAAGAAATAAAAGAAATTTTTTTAAAAAAAAAAAGAAGAAAAAAAGAAAAAGATTTTAAAAATTAGGTTTTAATCTGAAGCGGGTCGGATCCGGATTAGCAGGTCGGATCGGGCTCGGTCCGAACCCCTTTTCCCGACTATTAAGGGCATTAGAACATTAAAATGTTTTGAAAATTCAGAAAACTTATGAAAAATTATAAAAATAGAAAATTTTCAAAAAAATGGAAAATTCAGCAAAAATTCAGAAAAATCAGAAATCTATTAAAAAATATTAAAAATTAATTTTTTAAAGTAGTTCTCTCTTAGAATATGTGAAAATCTTTGTTAAAAAATCATGCTAAAAAAATTGAACAAATTCTTAGAGTTTTGCCATAAGGTTCTAATGCTTCCTCTTTTAAGACGAACTATCAAATTATTTTTTTTTTGTCAATCTTACTCTCATTCCTACTTTACACTCTCAGGACTTTTATCCCGCTTCTACAGGGCGTGGAAGTTGAAACCCACTCCTGAAACTTACGCGTTCCCACCTCATCTCCCTCTGAGAAGGTAGGGATTTGAACCCCTCACCCTTCCCCTTTCATGTTGGAAGGGTGGCTGCTAGGGCGAATCCCAATGGTTAGACGAACTATCAATTGGTTGAGCACTTTTATTATATCAATTATATTTTCCCATCAGCCTAGTTAGAATGGGTATTTTTCTTAGCGTTAGACCTCGCTTTGCCTCGCAACGTTTTTAAAGCTTTCATTGGTTACCAATTATGCACCTGTATAATTACCTCACATGTTAGTAGATAAATTTAAAATTAATCGGGATTGTTTGATTTTTTTTAAATGAACAGGATTAAGTACTAAAAGAACACTAATTAGTATAACCAAGTGCTCGATAGATTCTCTAGTTGTGTGGGAACTAAAATATACTCACATGCCTCACTTGATTTCTAAGTGACTCAAATAAGTTAATGGCGACTCCTCATTAAAAAAATTCTTATAGTGTCAATTTGAATGAGAAAATATTAGGTGCGCCCGGCGCACCACGTCACCGTGCGCCCGCCCAATCAGGATGCGACACGTGTCGCCACGTGGCTCCACCTGGAGCCGGGTCCCGCTTTTGTTTTTAGCCAAATTTTTGCCGCGTCCTTCTCTCTCTTCATTAATGGCCGCGTCCTTTTCTCCCATTTGCACGCAAGCGTGCGTCCCTTCCCCTCCCGTTTCTCTTTCAAAATTTTTTGTCTCTGCATTTTCTCCGTGAGAGCTGCAACGCCATCTCTCTCAACCAAACGCTCGCCGGTTGCCTCCAAGCTTGGCTGCCTCTACCGTCGCCGTCGGGAGCCACTCGCTCTGAAGAACCCTTCCGGTCGTGACTGGGTCACGAACTCTAACCATCTTCGCCTCGGCCTCTAAGGTGAGCGCGGACACAAAAAAAGCCCGCTGGTCGCCTCCGAGCTCGGCCGCCTCCGCCGTCGTCGCCAGGAGCCACTCGCTCCGAAGAGCCTCGCCGGTCGTGGTTGGTCCCAAGCTTTGACCATTTCTGCCTCGGCCTCTTCGACGATCGCGTACGCTCAAAATCCAGCCGGTCGCCTTCGAGCTTGGCCACCTCTGCCGGTCGCCTCGAAGCTTGGCCACCTCTGCCGTTGCCGTCAAGAGCCACTCGCTCCCAAGAACCCCGCCGGTCGTGGTTGGGTCCCGACCATGTCCGCCTTGGCCTTTTCATCGAGCGTGGACACCAAAAAGCCCGCTGCTTGCCTCCAAGCTCGATCGCCTCCGCTGTCACCGCCAGGAGCTACTCGCTCCGAAGAGCCCCGCCGGTCGTGGCTGCATCCCAAGTTCTGACCTTCTCCGCCTGTGCCTCCTCGGTGATCGCGGACACCCAAAAGCTCACCGGGCGCGTCCGAGCTCGGCCGCGCCGTTGCCACTTTCTCCCAAGAGCCCCGCGGGTCTTGGCTAGGTCCCAAGCTGTAATCGTCTTCGCCTTGCCTTCTTCAGCAAGTGCAGACACCCGAAAGCCCACCAGTCCAGTGGCCTCCGAGCTACAAGGCAGGTAGGCGAGTTTACACAATTGTGCGTGTGGTTCATTTATAAAAAAAAAAAAAAAAAGAAAAAAAGAAGAAGCTTGCAACATTTTCTATCATGTATTGCAATGCATTTTTAGCTTGATCACATCTGCACCTCAAGAGCCAAGACATGTTAGATAGCTAGGGCAAAATCTTGTACATCACTGATGTGTCATGACACTTTCACATCTTGGGTGTGGGGATAAACAGTTAAACAAAACCTTGCAATGCATTTTTCTCTGATGGCGTGGGGACTGAAATGCTACTGGAGCTACTAGGAAAAACTGAAACGTACCGAGATCAATGTGCTGAAATTCTGAAAGGTCCCATATGTTTAGAGGTTAGCTCAGCAGTTGTCTAATATTTAATTGTCTTCTGTTTTCCTGTGCTGAATGAATGGGACTATCTATTTATCTGGATCTCTTAATTTTGGAAAATCCTGACCCCAACAGAGTATTGAGATGGTTCTTCAAGAAATGGACAGTTTCACTATCATTTTCCCAGAGTTCAAACTTCTGAGGGAATATCATATGCAAGCTAGTTCTTGGATATCCCCTTCAACCGTTTGTGGGTGAACATTGGCGAAAGAGTTGATCAAGACAATGTCGTAGAGGAGTTGACCAACATACTAAAAGATGCAGTGTCTCTGAAAATTCAAGGTCTGAATTTCCTTGCAGTTTTGCTTGTTTGGGGGGAGGGGAAAGTTATCATTACTGCTGTTGTGATGGCAATATGCTTAATACATCATGTTCCTTAGTGTTTGTTTTCATTTCCAGTTAGAGAATTGCCTCTTGTTGAGCTTGAGCTGAAGAAGGCTTGTTGCAGGGCAAAGGCTCTACAGGTGATGTAATGAACTCTGCTGGTTCGCCAAATGTCGTGCTTCTCTGTGTTCTTCTGTTCTATCCTCCAGTATTTTTTACTATAGCTGATAGTATTTAATCCTCAATGAGGCTTTTTTTAGGTTTGTGCTTTATCAATTCTTTGAATGCTGAATGCCCTTAATCCTGAATATATTTCAGGCCCGTTAAGATTAAAGGACCTTGAACTTCCTTCAGCAACTATTGATTGAAGCTGTCGGGTAAATGTATTCTCGGTTGTGGTTCTCAAATTTTATTGTCAAAACTACTTGATATACACTACTTCTACCTCTTTTAAAGTTCAGTTGGACTCTATGTTGCCAGACTACAGATTGAAGGCGAAAACTTGTTTGTCTATATTTCTGGGCTTGTTGATGCTGCTACACGTTAGGAAGAAAGAGCAGTGCAGATTCTAGCTCTGGAGGCTCAGCTGCCTGAATATGAGGAAGTTCTGAGGTCTCTCTTCTCTCTCTCTCTCTCTCTCTCTCTCTCTCTCTCTCTCTCGCTCGCTCGCTCGCTGTTATGCGTGTGCATCATGTGGACCCGTTTGTGAGACCAGGTGGTGGGAATGGATGCAGGCTATTAAATATTAATATAAATGCATATAAGGTGCTAGCAATAATTTTTGTTGAAAGTGATTTTTGACTTCTTATATGCCAGGAGTTCGGAGGACATTCATGTGATCTTGCCTTCTTTACCTCATATCATCTCGACAATTACAATGTCTAAGTCTTGGTTGAAGAATTCGGAACCATTTTTGGGGTCTGCTCACATGAACAGGGGATCACCAAGTTTGTTGCTTGAAGTCGATAAATTGAAGGTTATTGCTAACACCTAAATCTCTAGTCTCACATCCATACATGTTTTATGTTAATTAACTGTTTGGTTTAGAAGTTGGGCTATTTGTTAGTTAGTTGCTGAGGGACTATAGTTCGATTGGTTACTCTCTAATGGAAGCACAGAAATCGATCAAGATAGGGAATTCCTCTGTTCTTTGTGTGCTCTCTTCTCTTACTATAATAATTTGTTTCAACAGCTCTTCTCTAATCCAATCAATCTCATTATTTCAGTGGAGGATACAGGGATAGGTATTCCTCCAGAGGCGCAATCCCGTGTTTTCACTCCTTTCATGCAAGTGCGCCCATCAATTTTTCGAACACATGGGGGCACAGGTATTGGGCTAAGCATAAGCAAATGTCTGGTTGGCCTCATGAATGGGGAGATTGATTTGTAAGCATACCCCAGGTGGGATCCACGTTTACCTTTACTGCAGTTTTCAATGATGCCTGTTCTACCTCAAAAGAGTGCAAGGGCCAGCAAGTGAAAGGACAAGGTGACTCTGGCACCTCAGAATTTCATGGTATGAAAGCAGTGGTAGTTGACACAAGACCTGTCCGTGCCAATGTATGAAAGTATCATATCCAGAGGCTTGGTATTCATGTTGAGGTAGTTGCAGACTTGAACCAGTGCTTCCACACCATACAAAGTGGGAATTGCAGAATAGATATGGTGCTCTTGGAATGGGAAATTTGGGACAAGGACTCTGGTTTGTCAGCAATCTTTCTGGATAAATTGAGGGACATGAAGCCACGGGTGTCTCCACGGTTGTTTCTTCTATCTAATTCTATCAGCTCTAGTGGGATGAGTGGTGCGACTACAGATGCTACTGGTCCATCTGTGATCATGAAGCCTCTAAGGGCTAGTATGCTGGTGGTGTCTTTACAGCGCGTCATGGGAGCTGGAAACCGAATAAGTTGCTCCAATGGGGAGTCTCCGAGTCTGTCTCTCCGCAACCTTCTCTGTGGCAGAAAAATCCTAGTCGTGGATGACAACAAAGTAAATCTCAGAGTGGCCGAGGGAGCTTTGAGGAAATATGGAGCTGATGTGGTTTGTACGGACAGTGGGGAAAAAGCAATTGCTTTGCTCAGACCACTGCATGATTTTGATGCCTGCTTCATGGATATCCGGATGCCAGGAATGGATGGGTATGGCGTTTTCCTGCTCAGGCACTTATTTTTTTCATCAAATGTTGTATAGAAAGTGTATTTTTTCAGAGGTTTGTATGTGTCTTATGTAATGGATTTTGATAAACTTTTCTATGTCAACTAGGTGGTGATAATGGATACGTGCATCTAATGGTTCTATAATTCCTTTGATCATATTTGAAGCTACAAAAAGAATGACAGATGGAACAAAGTCCGAGCAAGGAATTCCTACCGGGACAGTCATCCTCAGAGCCACGTGAAAATATCTCGAATTTCCACCTACTGATCTTGGCCATGACTGCAGATGTGATTCACGCTACTCATGAAGAATGCACAAAGTATGGAATGGATGGATATGTTTCAAAGCCCTTTGAAGCGGAACAACTTTTTAGAGAAGTTTCGCTCCTTTTCCTGGTCATCACTGAATCGAAACTTGTAGAGAGGCCACCATAGATGGCTAATTGTTTTGGTGGGCAGAAGTCTTGGTTGTTTAGGCACTTTGGCAGCCTTACCGGTGAACTTTCGAATTCTTTAACAAGAGTGAGTTTTCTCTGGCCTCTCCTTAGCTACACATTTCTTGATTCTCTTGCTTTTAGAGCAGTTGGATTTCCTTTTGATAGATGCAATTGAAATTCGCTGATATATCTCATGTGAAACCAAAGGGATTTTCTTCGGACACCTTCTGTTGATTTCTTGCACATTTTTGGATTTCTCAGGTGTCTTGTCACGGGAGCATATACATAAAGAAGCTAAGGTCACCTGCTGGAGTTGAATTTTCATTGATTTCCCTAAGAGTGGCATATTGGTTTAAAACCACTTCAAGTATTTTTTTGTATAACTGATCTGAACCGTTTGCAAGATGACAGTTGGTAATTAGGTGATCTGAAGTTCGCCAATTGAACTCCGGATCGATGGCTGCTTGGAAATGGTGCAGGAATCTCTTCGACATAGGTGCATATCTGTAGACTAGACCCTAATAGTGTGTACATGTGTCACGGGTCGAAAGTGAGCCCATCCCAGAGGTTCTTGGAGGACGATCGCGACTCACCCTTGGATCTCCTACTTCCACTCGGATTCCCACCAAGTCTTCTCCCCGAAGTTTCTAAGGGCAAGCGACACCGTCATTACGCTTGATTCTAAAAGTCTCTTCTGTTATTTATGTTGGAAGACGGTAGTTAGCATTTATGTCAGTAGTTGATGGCTATCATTTATGTCGGTGGTGAGTAGCCGCCATTAGTGTTGGTAGTTGAGGCGGTATGATCTCGTTTACTAGATCAAATCTATATCAATGGATGTAATTAGAGGACCTCAAGTATAAGAATGGTGCATTTTCCCTCATTTGTATCCATCCAGCTATTTCAGTTTATAAAAGCTCATTTCTTTTCAGAGCTCCTCTCTCTAGAAGCTTTCTCTTTCTATGATTCGAGTGTGCGAGCGAGTGAGCGTTTGATCGAGCAAGGCTTGGCTTGGGTGAATCAAAATAGCCTGAGTCGCTATGCGATCACGATCCCAATCGATCGGCCTGTGACACATGCATGTAGCTTTAGAGATTGTTAGATGGTTGTGTGCTCAAATTTGATGGGCACAAATTTGATGTTAGATGGTTGTGTGCTCACTATTATCTTGTTGTACATATACACAAGGTCATTATGAGTAATGAAGGTGACTCCTCTTAGCAATGATGTTGCAGTGTCCACTAAGTTCTCTTCCCCCCTTCATGTTCAAAGGCTAGAGAGTTTTGTAAAATCATCAGCCAACCATTTTCTTTATCTATGTGGTGCTTTAAAACAAGATGTTTATATGTGGTTTATCTGTGGCTCATGTATAAAAATGGTCTATACAATATTTTCTGCTTCGGATGCATGTGAATAGGCAATTGTTCCTCTATGATAGGAGGAGCTTGCGATTTGCAAACAAACTAGCCCTTCACCGACTCTAACCTTTGTGATTGTTTTTGGTGTGAGGACCGTTCGTTAGGACGTGGTCGAAACCGTTATAAATCGTAT
Source organism: Eucalyptus grandis (assembly GCF_016545825.1). Lineage (NCBI taxonomy): Eukaryota > Viridiplantae > Streptophyta > Magnoliopsida > Myrtales > Myrtaceae > Eucalyptus > Eucalyptus grandis. The sequence goes on along the minus strand of NC_052614.1, from coordinate 4,883,059 downwards.
GGAACAAGTTGGGCAGTCTTCTGGTGCAAAAGCTCATTCCGAACTACACAAACCTTTGGCCAAGTCATCTTCCACAACTTTCATGTTGGATGTCAAAAAAGAGGAACTTATTCAATTCAAGAGAATTTAAAAGAGAGAAGTAGCTCTTGGAGATGGCCAAGAAATCTCACAAGCATCAATATTCAAATCCTCACCTTTGAATTCTCTCATTCAAATTGTCAAAACTTCTTTGATAATGGTCCCTAAAGTGACCTCAAATTGAACAACCCCTGAACTAAAAATGGTAAAACTCAAATAACCTACGAAAACATCAATCTTGTTCTTTAGTGTGCGGTTCATTTGCCCCATAAGCTAGCTCTTGCAAATTTTGAAGCCTAGAGGAGATATCCAAAATTGTTACATTGATAAACTACAGCTCTGGTGATCTAGCGAGCAAAGACCGAATATACAATATCTTGACACGTGAGACGAGCATGGTATCCATAACTCTCTTCGATTCCATTTTACGAATAAACGTAAAAACAGCATCTCTAATTTCCGCAAGAATCTCATGCTCTCTGGAAGCACTTGCCTTGATGACAGCAGCCAAAACCTGCACTACCATAATATTGGCAATTAACTATGATATATTTTAAGAAGTTCACCATTATCTACAGAAACTATGATATATTTTAAGAAGTTCACCATTATCACACTGCAGAGTGCACACTCACAAACATGGACAAAACCCAATTCAACTTCAACCACTTGGGTGGAAAAAAGAGAACAAAATTTAACAGTTGTTAATCGGAGAACCATGCAGAAACCAGATTAAGAGAAATGGCTTTTTAATCTAGACAAACCAGCAAGGGTAACACTAAACTGTAGAACAAGAAGCAAATAGGTCTTCTAGATGAGTAGAGACCAAACCTATGACATTTTTCTCACCACGTAAAAGAGACAATTTAGGTAACTGTAGGGATATGGCTTAATGTATCTTGACCCACAAAATCAATCCTGATAAAGAATACCTCCATTGAAGAAATTTTCTGTGCCAGTTTCTCGCTTCCTTTGACAAGGATTCCTAAGCGACGGCTTCTATCGTAAAGGTTTTCCAACTCCAATAACTGGAACAAAAGTACATTAATAATGACAATATAAATTATGCAAAGAGAAGTGGACAAAATGAACTCTTATCTTAATCAAAAGGTCAAATAAATTCACGGTATATACCTTTGAAGATGACGAAAGAGTTGATTCAATCTCTCGGGCCAACTTCTTTGCCTCTTCAGCATACTCCTGTACAGATTTTAAGCAAATTACTGTAAGTCACTCGACTAGACAGAGTGCAGGTATATCAAATGCCACAACTTCACAATCTTCTTCAGAACCTTCAATTTAAGATGTCCAGGCTCGTTACACGGCATGGTATCAAAACTCAACAATTCAGTGACATATTCTAAATCTGCCCTCTCCAAAGCATTAGTAGAGCCCAGAGAATGATTTTCAATTTTTGTGAGGCAACTTCTTACACCTTCTGCCCACCTCTGCACGTCGACTAACTTCTTTGCCATGGTACGTACCTGCATGTGATTGAAGTACACATTCATACATAGTCGAATCATATGCACATAATCTGAGAAGAATTTCATGTAGCTAAAAGGCTTTGAACTAACAGGATCCATGTCAAAACCAGCCCAAAGAAATTGTTCACCTTCTTTCAACAGTTTTTGATAAATATCCTTAGAGAAAGGATTTTTAAGAGCATCGGTTGACTGCAACAGCCATTGATCTGCAAGATGAGCCAAAGTAGCATGGCCACCTTTTACCTACAAGAACATATAATCCAGAAGAACATTCTCTCTTACTGAAGAACAAAAGGCAAACTAAAATAACAATCTTGACAAGGACAATCAACTCCAGCACAATATTAAAGAACAAGAGGAGATTAGCACAGATTCCAAACCTCACTAAACACCACTAAATTTCACTTTGTTCTTCATTGACATTTATTCCAACACCAAACAATTATGCAGTGACCTTGGTAGAAAAGAATTTCCTAGAATGTACATAGTTTGCCAGTCAACCAGTAAAAAACATTGGCAACTAAGACCAAAGCAATAAAACCAACTTCAGCTAGACTCTTCCATACAACAAAGATCATATAATACCTAGTAAGTATAAAAATGAGACAATCCACCTTGCTTAAGATTGACACCTCATCCAGTCATAAATTTATAGAATGAACACCAAGGCTGAAGTTGTTTTAATTGCTGCAATTTGTTTTCTACATGCTTTATTTGATACCTCATCCAGTCTCTTTGTTAATTGACTAAGCAAGTCTTGTATCTGACAATACCTTTTTCGCTGAAGAACTTGTTTTGCTGGGGAAAGATCTTTGCTGGAGCACCTTACTCCTTTGAGTCTCCTCACCATTGTATTTATCGACAGTGAGCAGCAAGTCACTTAACTCTGCTAATGTATGACGGTCAAGGAGGCAATGTTTGCTGGGTTTGCATTCACAGATGTGTTGCCAATGCTGCACAAAAGGGGTCTGATGATGAGATCGAGAATTACCAATTCTGGCTTTAAGCCCAAAAATGATGATGAAGAAGAAACACTTCATATGATTGGGTGATCCATTTCTTTGAATATGAACCCAACCAAAGAAGATGTTATTTACAGTGCCATGTTGGATCAAAGACAGGAAAGTATATGTCACCAGCAATAATGTGACAAATCAAAATTAGAACCAGTAATCAGATTTTTCCTTGCAAATTCAATCGTATCATATGCTTTTTAACATTATGACTTTAAGGATGTATTTCATTAAGACAGAGGCCCTTGTCATGAATGCTTTCACTCATTGTGCCCGGCTAGGTGGAATAATCCAAGTTCCATGAGTTCAAGATCCCCCTTCAGGGGCAAATGTTTTGACATTGCATGGCACATGTACTAGGCTTGTATTTGCACTACAAATCAACTAATTTGACAGGATAATAAACCAGAACACAGTTTCCACATACCTCAAGACAAACAAAAGCAGATGGCCTACAATCACATAAAACTGATATTGCTGACATATAATGCACTTAGGATCCTACAAAAAAACCAATTCATCAACTAGCATCGTATTGACAAAGTCATCAGAAAGCAAGAGTTAAACATGAAAGGTCAAGTACCTCCTCAGTCCCCACGCATTCAGGACGTGTCCGTGGTGGCATTGGAGATGATTTTACAATGCCATTTTTCAAGAGTCGCTCCCTCCAACTTTTCTCCTTTGTATAAATTCTAAGTAATTCTTTCGCCAGAAAAGGTGATTCTTTTCTATCATAATTACTCTGCATATTGCACAAGAAGGCAATTAGGGACATTTCTGTAATATGGAAAGACCTCCTAGTAAGCAAAACTTAACTTTAGAAAAACAACTGTTATCAAAAGGAAACAGCAATTATCAATCCTTCCCATCAAACTAATGAAAGAGGCAAACACGGAAATTATGTTGATGATGATCATGAGTCCATCACAAACTACCAAAACCCAAGAAAATAGTCCCAGGTAAAGATAGTCAAACGCACAACTGACGCCGCACCGCCCGCACAACAGATGCCGCACCGCCTCACCTAGTTTCCGCGTCTTGTCGGCGAGAACGCCGAGGTAGTGCGTGACTCGATCGAGCTTCGCGTTGGAATACTCCTGCAGTTCGCTCGCCTCTTGTCTCAGCTCCAAGAAATCCTGCCTCGCAAGCTGCATCCGGAAATCGCTCTTCTCAGAGCTCGACAACAGAGAAGGAATGGACCGAAGCAAGAAGCAAGAAGCAAAAATTCGAAACAGCCAAATCCCCCAACTCAATCGGGAGCCAAAACAGAGCGCGAGACGATCGGAGCGTTTTGGAAAAACCTGGACATTGTCCGCGAGCCGCTGGACCTTGGAGGCCAGCGGAGCTGCGAGGGCGGCAAGGAGGCAGCGGCGGCGGAGATCGAGTACTGCCGCACGAGGGGGCGCTCGGCCGGTGCTGGTCGTCGGCGTCGAAGGAGGCGGAGGTCGACGACGACTTCCGCGGCTCGAAGCCGCTCTGGACCTTGGAGGCCAGCGGGAGCTGCAAGGGCGGCGAGGAGGCGGCGGCGGCGGCGGCGGAGATCGAGTACCGCCGGACGAGGGGGCCCTTGGCCGGTGCTGGTCGTCGGCGTCGAAGGAGGCAGAGGTCGACGACGACTTACGCGGCTTGAAGCCGCTCTGGACCTTGGAGGCCAGCGAGAGCTGCAAGGGCAGCGAGGAGGCGGCGGCGGTGGCGGCGGCGGGGGCGGAGATCGAGTAACGCCGGATGAGGGGGCGCTCGGCCGGTGCTGGTCGTTGGCGTCGAAGGAGGCGGAGGTCGGCAACGACTTCCGCGGCTCGAAGCCGCTCTGGATCTTGGAGGCCAGCGGGAGCTGCGAGGGCGGCGAGGAGGCGGCGGTGGCGGTGGCGGTGGCGGCGGCGGAGATCGAGTACCGCCGGACGAGGAGGGCGCTCGGCCGGTGCTGATCGTCGGTGTCGAAGGAGGCAGAGGAAGATTTTTGTGAGAGAGACTTCGTGCGGGAGAAGACAGAAGAGAAAGGGCACTTCAAATGCGAAAGGCGGGAGAAGGACGCGGCCATTAATGAAGAGAGAGAAGGACGCGGCAAAAATTCGACTAAAAATAAAAGTGGGACCCAGATCCACGTGTCGACACGTGTCGTATCCTGATTGGGCGGGGCGCACGGTGACGTGGAGCGCCCGGCGCACCTAATATTTTCTCCAATTTGAATACCTAATGTCATGCAAGCTATGGAGAGTCTGCACCTAAACAAGAGCAATAGGCCCACATTTTAGATAATACTCCTAAACCTATGTCTTGCCTCCCTTACTTGAGTGCTATAACATTTTAAAATACCATGTCTTGTCTATGTATATGAAGATGATGCTTGGCACAAGTAAAATACTCATTCGTTAGTTACAGCCAAGAAATATCGATGATTTCTTATTTAAGGAGAGAGGGCCTACTTAGCCGTTGCTTCGTTGCAAGACTGACAGAGACGCGTCGCTTGAATTGGAAGACACCAAGTCAACGTTCTCAAAAACGAGTATAGCAAGACGACATTCTAATTCTACAGCAAAGCATTCTGTGAGTGAAAAATAAAAGGAAAGGGCATAACACCTGTTGTCTATATCGTTTGGGCTGATATTAATTCTTGCCGTTGTGTTATTTCCTCTCACTTTTTGTGCTAGAACTTTTCAATTTGAATAAGATGGCAGACGGAGAAATATGGCTTGTGTATTAAGAAGGGCCATGATTTCTCTCGTCAGTCTTCTGATTAATGGGTTACCTAGATGGACATCACCAGAATTTTTCATGGATAAGTTTAGACGTGGGCTGATGTCTCTCTAAATATCTGGACTAGTCAATATTCCTTTTGCCCAGATAAGTTACTACTTTCCCTATTTCGTTACTAGCTTTAATGTTCTTATTTTTAATTTTTTTGAGCAAATACTAGCTTTAATGTTCAAAATGTGTTTTTAATGGCTAATTTGTGAACAACTTAAAAACGTACTATTGAATTAGACATGAGTAAAGTCCCAAGTTGTTGGATATTTACTACGATGGTAGTGGAACTATGTTGGTATTTAAATTATAAATTCCAGTTTGTTTATAATGGGAAATTACTTACTTTACTGGTAATTCCTTGTAAGCGGACCTATGCAGGAAAGCTACTAATTCCACTGCCGAGTTTTCTTTTGAGTGGTAAATTTCTACGTAACTGGCAATTTACATTCTAATTGAAGTTGTTAAGTTCCATACTTTGTCAATAACTTTGTCGGTAAATTATTAATTTCGTTTTGTTTTGAGTGATAAATTTCTTCCTAAATAGATAACTTACATTTTAAGGGAAAAGTACCAAATTTTTTTGAAAACTATTGCATTGATATCAATTCAGTCTTATACTTTTAAATTGGGTTAATTTAGCCCTAAATCTATTCACGTTTTACTAATTAAGGTTATTCAATCAATTTAGATTGGAAATTGCTGACATGAACGCTAATCATCTTACATGGTGTGATCGGCACTATGTGAAATTTTTTTTAAATTTTTTATTTTTTCCTTTCTTTTTTTTTAAAATTCCTTTTCTTTTTGCCATTGGCCAATTACCAGCCATAGGCTATGGCCTACGACGACAAGCGCCAATGAGCCAGCCATGGCTTGTGGCTGGTGGCCAGCGACTAGCCACTAGCAAAAATAAAAGAGAAAAAAAAAAGCGAGGAAAAAGGGAAAAGAGAAAATTTATTAAAAAAAGATCATTAAAAATTTTCACAAGTTGGATGCATCCACATCAACTCAAATGAACTTAATTGGTAAAACATGAAAATGTTTAGGACTAATTTAGTCTAATTAAAATGTTCATGACTGAGTTGATATTAATGCAATAGGTTTACTACTTTGTTGGTACTTTTCCCTTATATTTTACATAGAATTGATCAATTTTCTTGCTTTGCTTACTACAATAAAATTGGATCTTTGCTGGTAAAACATTAATTTCACTTGTAACTTGCTATCTTCATTGCTAATTTCTTGTTTTAGAGGTAAATTTTTAAGATGTTGATAATTTACTAACAGCATTTAAATTTTGTAAATTATGACATTGTTTGTAAATTACCATCACCATACTTGAACAACGGGTTGCCAGTTACATGATTTTAACTGTATTAATTAGAAGGGAAAAAACCACGGAAACCCTGAACTTTGCTCAAAGTGACTCATTTACCCAAAAAAAATTGTGACGTGAAAAACCCAAAACTTTTCAAACCGTGACACATTTACCCCCATCAAGGGCATTTTTGTCTTTTTATTATGTTTTTTCCTTTTTCTTTTTTTTTTTTTCTTCTTCCCTCCGCCGGCCATGGTGGAGGGAAGCCCGCATCCGGTGAGGGTCGCCCTCGCCGGCATTAGGCGAGGGTGGCCCTCATTGGCGTTGGGCGAGGGCCTCCCTCGCCAACTAGGGCCTCCTTCGCCAGTCACCAAATCTGGCGAGGTGTGGCATCCCAAAATTTTATGACAACCCCTAGATATACCATGAACTATGAATAGGTGATGGAAGCGCCATCGGATTTTATTATGGCCATTAGACTAATAGATTTCAATTAATCAAGGCTGGACATTTAATGGACTATTGTTTTGATTTGAAAATGTATCCTATAACTAAGTATGATCAAGGATTATATTAAAGGATAAATTGACAAGAGAATTTTCTATCATTGGCCGTGTACTCTATAAGTTGGATTTTCATTGATTATAGTTGCAATTTTATATGGCAATGTGAGTAATTGAGATTATGGAATTAAGTGGGGATTAAAGTAAATTGTTAAGAGCAACTATGGGCTTATTTAGTATTATTTTTGGGCCATTTAAAAAGTTGGATTTTTGGCCCAAGAGTGTTGGGCCTAGAGTGGGCCAAGAGGCTCGGCCCAAGAAGCCCCATGGGCTGTCGACCGAAGGGGGGGAGAGTGGAGCCGGATGGGCCTTCTCCATGTGTCTTCAACAAGAAAACACTTGTCTCCTTCTTGGGGACAAGTGTCCCTCCATGCAAAAATGGAAGCATGCAAGGACTTTATTCAACCAAAAGGAAAAGGGGAAGGGGGCGGTTGGAACTAGGTGTCGAGAGAGAGAGAGAGAGAGAGAGAGAGAGAGAGAGAGAGAGAGTGACCATCCGAGCATGCGAGAGAAGAAGAGGAGGTTCGCCGTCGCCACCGAGCTGCCGAGTCCTGCCTTGCCCGCCGTTCGTCGCTGTGTTTGTGCTCGGATTTGAGACAAGTAGAGTCCTAAAATCTACCCTTTGCTTGCTGTGATATGTGTTGTAAGGGATGATAAACTTTGGTTGTGGTGGAAGTGATGAAATTTCGAAGCTTTGGGGAGAAATTTGTTGGCCTAGCATGCTGTTTTTTGGAAAAATCAGTCCAACCCTTCATGAGTTTGTGAGCTGCATGCGACTTTCCAGTTGGAATCTCGCTTCGATCTCTTAATTAAAGTTGTAGGGAACATCTTGAGGAATAACATACTAAAATTTTAGGTAAAACGAACAAGTATTGGTTAGTGAAATGATTTTTCTTTAGAGAAACTAGATCTGGAATTTGTTGTGCTGATCGTTGGTAATTTCGTGAATTGTAAAGCAACTTTTAGTTGGAATTTCATTTCTACTTCTTGATGAAAGTTGTAGAAAACTTCTTATTGAGTAACATATCAAAATTTCAGAAGAAATGAACAAGTATAGACCGGTGAAACTATTTTTCTTTGGAGAAGTCAGATCTGGAATCGAAATGTTGACCTAGTATGATTCTGCGAATTTTATAAAATTCTCCGGTTGAAATTTTATCTTGTGTTCTGAATGAAAGTTGGTGATGACATGTTAATGAGTAACATACTAAAATTTTAGAGGAAATGGATGATTTTAGGTTGGTGAAATGATTTTATTTAAAATGGTTAGATCTGGAAATTTTTGCCGAGGGTTAGAGACGACTACGGTGATTATAGTTTTTAATCTATCACAAATATGATTTCTAGTTCTTCATGAAATATTTACTTCGGACCTTGTCTATAACATATAAAAATTTCAGAATTTTTGGAGCTGATTTAGGATTTTTACCGAATTTGTGAATAAAACTGTGTATGGCAATATTCTGAAATTTTAAGGACTGTGGTGCGTGAATTGTACTGATTGGTGTGATGCTCTTTTGATTTGGTGTTCTTCACGAAATATTTTCCTCCATATCTTTTATATAACATGTTAAATTTTTAGAATTTAATAAGGCTGTTTACTAATTTTTCAAGAATTATGACCAAAGGAGCGCAATCTATTTTTTTGTTTTTTTTTTGGGTAAAGGGAGCGCAATATGTTTTTATCCGAAATTTTGTTATATTTTCAAAAATAAATGAAATTGCTCCATATAATATAATGTCTTGAGTGGTTGATTATGCTACATATGTGGTGACATATGGAATGTTACATGACATTAAAAGCTGGTTGAGACTCTTGATATTGATGCATCAAATGTCATGTTGAAATTGAGATACACGTGTGAATATAAATTGAGATAATGATGATACCGTCGGAGGTGTGAGCCGACGATGCCCTAGGAGTTGGGATGCCCAGAGGTTCGAATGAGTCGATACCCTTTGGATGCCTGGTTGTATTATGAATACATGCCTGGAGGTTTTCTCCGAGAGTGTCGGGATGCCCGGTTGTATTATGATGCATTCCTGGAAGGTAGGGGTAACCATTTTCATGGCGAGCCCCGAAGATTCCTTGTGATGCCAGATAGGATGTGAGATGCCCGGAGGTGTGTGCCGGATACCCAGAGGTGTGTGCTGGATACCTAGAGGTGTGTGCTGGAGGCTCTTCGCGATGCCCTTTGGATGCCTGGTTGTATTATGAATACATGCCTGGAGGTTTTCTCCGAGAGTGTCGGGATGCCCGGTTGTATTATGATGCATTCCTGGAAGGTAGGGGTAACCATTTTCATGGCGAGCCCCGAAGATTCCTTGTGATGCCGAGATAGGATGTGAGATGCCCGGAGGTGTGTGCCGGATACCCAGAGGTGTGTGCTGGATACCTAGAGGTGTGTGCTGGAGGCTCTTCGCGATGCCAGATTGGGTGTGAGCGATAAATTGAGGGATGCAAACATTGGTCCATGAAAAGAAAAATGAAGTGATCCAATTAAAAGATAAAATTAAGAATTGAATCATGCGCATGGATGTGTGCATATGGCATGGGATGAACCTCATGGAAATGCAAGCATGAAGTGCATGGTGGTATATGCACATTGCATGGTGATATATGCATAGCTGCCTAATGATATATGTACAAGTGCATTGTGATATATGCATGGCTGCTTGATGGTATATGTACAAGTGCATGCTGGTATATGCACGTTGTATAGTGATATATGCATGGATGTATGGTGAAGTATGTTCGAATGCATAGATGATATGTGCTTTATTCGTGATATCTTGATTGTCTTGCTTGTTGTATTGTGTAGTTTGATGGATTTTTACTGCTGAGTGGTTGTATTCATCCCGTTTGGGGATTAACATTTTAGATTAGATAAGATACCTCTGCTGCCATTGCCACCGGTAGATGGATCAAGTGGTTGGATATGACCGCGAGGAGGAGGATATCAAAGGAAGGAACTTTTGGACGCTGACACTGATTAATGGACTTTAAGTATACGACTGTTGGAGGAGATGTCGGTCATCTTTTGAAGTATAATCGAGTATGGAAGACTACCGCAGTTTGATGTACTGATGAATGATGTCCATCTGGTTTAAGCAAATAAAAGTGTTCGGCTTTTACCTAAAAATGTTTAGTAGGTGTGCATCGTTTTCTGAATATAGGGAAGGGAGTTGTTGGATACACTTCCGTTATATGAACTACGTAAGAGACCTATCTAAAAGATGTAAACCCCCAGGTTGTATGGACCTGCTGCAATTGAAATGGTATCAGAGTGACATGTTATTAGGGAAAGTGAAAGGTAAGCGAACTGTGGCGATCATAACGGTTCGGGGGCTGTCGAGGGGTGCCACACGAGGGCAAGGACACCCTCGCCTGACGTAGGCAAGGGCGGCCCTCGCCAGATCTAGCGAGGGCAGGGACACCCTCGCCTGTCGCCGGCGAGGGCGCAAGGGAGGCCCTTGCCCGACCTAGCCGAGGGCCCCTCGCCGGCCGGCAAGGGCGGCCTTCACCGGACGCCGGCTTCCCTCTGCTGGCTAGAGAGAAGAAAAAAAAAAAGAAATAAATTTTAAAAAATGAAAAGACCAAAATGCCTTATAATTTTGAGGTAAATGTGTTACACAACAAAAGTTCAGGATTTTTTGTGTCAAAAAAAAAAGTTTGGGGGTAAATGTGTCATGGTTGACAAAATTCAGGGTTTTGCACTTCACAAAAAAAGTTTGTGATAAATGTGTCACTTTGGGCAAAGTTCAGGGTTTTCCATGGCTTTTTCCCTAATTAGAATTTATTGTATAATGGACCAAGTGCAGATTTTGGCAAACGAACATTAGAATTTTGCCTAGGTAGCCATCAATCAGAGATCTAGTTGGAGTGATCAAATTGATCTACACCAATAAATTTAAGGTGATTTCATTATGGTTCGTATTGGCCGGGTTGGGTCGAAGCATGTGTAGTTCAGGTTGCCTTGTTGTATCCCCTATAAAATGCCAAGGGGAAATGCAAAGAATAGTTTATTTTTGGCATCTGCTACATTTATAATATGTATTAATATCACGAAAAAACCCAAAACTAGTTAACTTGTGATAAATTTACCTAAAACTAATCACAAAAAACTCCAAATTAGTACACCTTTGACAAATTTTTCATAAATTGATATACTCGTAACTAATTTACCCTATTTTAGTTTCCGTTAAATTTGAGTGTCAAATTACTAAATTGGATGATATGTAACAATTGACTAGTATACTAGTTTGAGATTCATTCTTCGTTTGTCACAGTTGTACTAGTTTTGTAATTTTTTGTATTATTAATCCAATTTAACAAAAAGTATATTTGTTACAAATGTACAATTCGAGGTGTTTTAGGGTAAAAAAATTAGTCAGTTGTAAATTTGTCACATGTATACTAGCTTATGATTTTTTGTGGTCATTTGGGATAAATTTATCACAAATGTATCAAGTTTAGAGTTTTTAGTGGTCAAAAAATTAGTTTGGAGTAAATTTATCTATAGTTTGGAGTTTTCCGTGATATTAACTTTTAAAACATTATGTGTTCTCGCTAGGGGTATGCAAATTAATGAGGAACCACCCAGATCAGCTGGAATAGGACTAGATTGGACTAGACTAGAACCGGCGATTCCCATGGTGCTCGGTCTAGTTCCCAATTATAGGCGTGGAACCGTCCACTCACCCACTCAGCCTTGACTGATATATATATATATATAAATTTCATCTCAATTACTTAATTATTTTCTAGTTATTGGATATTATTAACTAATTTCATCTCTTGTTAATAGGATTAACCCTCTACTTTTTTTTTCCATTCTAATAACCATGTACTTGCTTTTTCAACCACAACAAAATAAACGAATGTGGAGGAAAAAGAGGACCAATTAGACATGTCCATAAATATTGCAACGCTTTGTTGTCATGTATAAGATTAAGAGCCAGCGGCTCATTTTAAGAGCATAAATAGAAACTAGGTGCGCCAGAATATAAATTGATGAATGCAATTTGAAGGAATTGGGAACCAATTCAATGGACCCACTAGACCGCTAGTTTGGTCCGATTTTTGGGTGGATCCATGGAAACAATAAGCGATTCCTGATTCCAATTTTTCAGAACTAATCCTTAGTGGGCAGTTCCTAGTTCTAAAGTGTGAACCCCCTCACCCAAACTATGCTCATCCATAGGCCCGCTCTAATTGTTTATTGCCTGTTGGTCCTTCGTATCTAGGGGTTAGGGCCCTAGAGAAGAAATGGAAAATAAATGACTTTTCATTTTGGTTTTTCCCCAATGGATGATCACTAAATAAAGGAACATATGATTCTTACAGGAAGTTTTCATCACATCTAAATCTCAGCCAAGCCAGCAGGGTGATTTGGGAGATTTATCAAGCAAACGGGCACTCGCATTATTTGTCTCTGGAATGAGATTAAAAATGGAGGCACGATGGTAAATTGCCGTGTCTGTGCAGACCCAACGAAGCTCTGAGAATGGACCGAGATAAAGATTCGCTGTGCGTAAAGAAATTCTCTTTCTTTTGCCTTTTGTTTCTGAAACAGAATTCTAGGTTCGGCAATCGGTGAAGAGACATTGCATTTTGCATAGACTTTACTGCTAATCCACGTTCTTGCAGATTTAGCAATGGACTGTATCTGGCAAACTTGGCTGTGTCATCAAATCTTCTTCAGGATTCATGGGATGCCATACCCAAACTTGAGCAGCGAATCAATGAACACTGCCCCTTGCGTTGTGTAAAGAGTGTGTTTGAAGACCGTGTAAAAATCAAAGAACACTGCCCCTTGCGTTGTGTAAAGAGTGTGTTTCAAGACCGTGTAAAAATCAAAGAAGTTTGCCACTTGAACTACAATATCATTGCCTTTGTCACCTCACCAGTTACTACAGGCCGTCTTGGAGAGGAAAGAGATTTGGTTCCTTCATTCAAGATCCCCAACTTTAAGTTCCTATGCTCCGAAAGCAGTCCAACTTTTAATATAAACAAAGCTGCAATTTCTCTGTTTAACTCTCATCGAGATGAGCTCTCTCAACTCATAGAAAAGGTGGCAATTTTATATATTCTCTCAAGTTATCCATTCTAGTTATCACTATTATCAGCTGTGAGATAATAAGTACGCATGTATCTAGGAATTGCTGCTTACAGAAATCGTTGCTGAAGTAGACATGCTAATTATTGCTCCAATTGAGGAATTTCAAGTTGTTTACCACTTATCATTAAGCCTATTAGATGAGAAGTGAAGCACTGTTCCGCTATGGAAATGATTTTTTTCTCATTGTTTTGAGCATAGTTGCGAAAATCCCTTTAAATTGAATCTTTCATTGACCTTAGTCATATGATTGCGTAGAGTTTCATTTCATTTATAAACTGTGCATATTTATCTCATCCGAAAGATGGTATATGGCATCTATAAGTTGAGAATATAAATTGATGCTTATTCTGCTTCAATGCAGGTTGTAGCTTCAGCCAAGTCTGAGGACTCTGTTCCCTATATTATTACAGGACACTGTTTGGGTGGATCCATCGCCTCCCTTTTCATGTTATGGCTTCTAAACACACTCGATACAACAAAGGGACTCAACACAACAAAGGGAACACTCCCCCTCTGTATCACTTTCGGTTCACCACTCCTCGGGGACAATGCCTTCCAACAAGCCGTATCGCAATATTTAAAATGGAATTCTTGCTTTTTGCATGTAGTTCATAAGGATGATTGTTTTCCTAGACTATTCCTTCACCCTTCCACCACTAACCCAAGTCAATACAAACCTTTTGGTACCTTCCTTTTGTGTTCCGAATCAGGTGGTGCCTGTTTTGAAGCCCCTAAGTCCATCATGGAGCTGCTCATGTCGGAAATTGCTTTTGGAAACCAAGAGTCCCAGAGTGTCAATTATAAGACTGTCATCCAGCGGCTAGAGCAAAGATTAATTCGCAATGATTGGTCATGGTTGAATGGAGAAGAAGATTCGTATAAAGCTGGGGTTACTACTCAAGTCATAGCAGTCAGCCTCGAGGCAAGACAGGTATCTGAACTTGACCTTCTTCTCATGGTTACATTCCATCAAGGGCAAGTTTGCCTTTTAGCAGATAGTTGTGTTGCTTGGAACAACACAGATATTTCACGTAGTTGTGTTGCTTGGAACCACACAGATATCCCACTTTTGCCATGTTGACCACGTTTTTCCAAAATAAAACGCGGATCGACTAATTCAGAATTTTAGCGGGATAAAAGGAAAACTTGCTGAAGGTGGAAGCTTCTAAATGTTATGAATGTTTATAAATTTTGACTGAGCGGATTCTCATTGCAATGACAGCAGCTGAATGAGGGCGGTCCTCTGATAGATGAAATAATAGAGTGTGAACGAGACATCATAAGACAACGAAGAGAGGCATTTGATCCTGCCAAGCAGTTGGGCCAAATGAAAGTGTACCTGACTCTCTTGGAGTGGTACATGAAGGTATGCAAAGCAAACGGCCAGGGTCCTGGTTACTATGACAGCTTTAAAAGTGCACGAGAAAGGCGTGACAATGGAGTTGATAAGTACAAGACAATCCTCTCGGATTACTGGGAGCGTGTGGTCAAAGAAGCGGAGAAGAAGCCTCAAATATGGGGCAAGCCCCTGCGGCGCCGTTACCTCTTTGGAGGGACAAATTACTGCAGGATAGTGGAACCACTGGACATAGGGGAATATTACAAAAGGGGCCGAAAGGATTACATTAATCGAGGAAGATCAAAACACTACAAGCTGCTAGAGGATTGGCTGGGCGATCATCTGAAAAATAGTCTGAAAAATAATCCCAAGGACGAGGCTGGTCTTTCGGATTCGAAATTGAAAAACATTGAGTCAATTGTGACGAAGGATTCGTGCTTTTGGGCACGCGTGGAGGAGGCCATCCGGTTGAGCAGATTGCTGGAAAGCGGAGGAACGTCAAATAGGTCCAAAATAGCGAATCTAATGGAGTTTGAGGAATATGTTATGGGTCTGATCAAGGAGTACAAGGTTTCGCCTGACATATTTTTGGAGAAAAGCAGCTATATGCAATGGTGGAGGGAGTATGTGCAGATCCTGGAGAAGCAAATGATGGGTGATTCTCACAATTCACAGCTTGTTGCTTTCATGAGGGAGGGGCGCTACAAAAATTATGCTGAAGGCTCCCCAAGCATGTTTCAAGAAGTAGCCAAAATCTCTCCACCATTTCCTCCCCGTTGTCTTACCCTTTCCCTGCTCCTTGTCCTTTCCCTTTTCCATTTCTCTAAGTAAATCCTCAAAAGGACACCTGTACTGATGTCCTCGGCAATTCTAGGCACGCAGACTTCGATCTCAACATTGAACTTTTGGATGTGATATATATGCCTACTGTATTCTTTATATGCAAACATGTGAGGAAACGTCACTTTGTAGTTTTGTAGAACTATCTGTTGGAATAATTAAATATCAAATCACATCTTGGTTTGATAGTTTAAACTTTTAGAATAATTAGCAATGGTCTCACAAAAATCTTACATGATATCAAAGTTGGAAATCCTAAATTTGAATCCTTTTAGGCCCCATTTGCCTCCCCAATTGAATTTCCATGCTTAGTACTAGACAAAAGGACCATATTAAGTGTGAGGAGGGTCATGTTTGAGTAATTAATTATTAAACCGTGCCATCATATAACAACTTAATATTTTAAAATAGTTGACAATGGTCCCACCAAATTTTCACATGGTATTAGAGCTAGAGATCCTAAGTTTTAATCTCTCTAGGTCCCATTTGCCTCCTTCAATTAAATATGTCCATACTTAGCACTAGACAAAAAGACCAAACTAAGTGTGTGAAGGTCCCAAGTTCGAATCTCTCCAAGTTCCATTTGCCTCTTCAATTAAATATGAAATCAGATTAAGCATGAGATGGAGTGTTCATATAATTAAATATTAAATCCTACATTTGTTTAATAGCCTAACCTTTTAAAACAGTTGGCAGTAATCTAACAAAAATTTCACATGGTATCAAAGTTGGAGGTCCTGAGTTCAAATCCTTCTAGGCTTTATTTGCCTCCCCAATCAAAATGACTAGACTAAACACAGGGGGTTCATGTTGGAATAATTAATTAATAAATCATGCTATTATTTAACATCTTAAGTTTTTAGAACGGTTGGCAGTAGTCCTACCAAATTCTCACATGACATCAGAGCTGTATGTCCTGACTTCAAATCTCTCCAATTCGTATTTGCCTCTCCAATTAAATATATCTACTCTTAGTACTATGCAAAAAGACCAAAGTAAGTGTGTGGAGGTCTTGAGTTCAAATCTCTCGAGGCCTCATTTTTCTTCCTAATTAAATATGTCTACGCTTAGTATTAGGTAAAAAAACTATACTAACGTGAGGGGGAGTGATGGAAAGTACTAGGCCAAAAAAAACTAGACCAAGCGTGTAGAGGTCTTGAATTCAAATCTCCCGAGACATCATTTGCCTTCCTAATTAACTATGTATATGCTTAGTACTAGGCCAAAAAACCATACTAAACATGAAGGCGAGTGATAGAATAATTAAATATTAAACCACACCTTCATCTAACAACTTACATTTTAAGAATAGTTATTAGTGGTCTCACAAAATTTCACACCATCTAAAGACAACAATTTTCGATGCGATGAGGAATAAAGTAAAGTGCAAGCTAAAATTGTTAGGTCAAAGTAAATTGCTAGTTGAAAAGGGGTCCTAATGCCTAATGTTATTCAAACAAATATTAGATAGCTACAATTTCTTGTTATAACAATAAGAGAAAATTCTAAATAAGGGTTTGAAATACTCTCTTCTTCTTTTTTCAACTAAGAATCTGAAGTAAACCTTGTTTTAAATAAAAACTTGAAGTGGCTATATTAGTCTCAAAGAAGGGCTTGGAATGGTTATGGTTATTTCAAATAAGCGCATAATCTTGCTAGTTAACAAAACATTCCAACCAATTGAGGATGTTTTCGTCAAAACACAAGTTAAACTAAAATTAAATTAGCTTTAAAAAAATAAAAGAAAGAAGGAAAAAAAAACAAGCTGGAGGGGCATCACCCTATCGTTAGTTGGTGAAGGCCAGAGGGTGGTTGACGCCTGGGCGAAGGCCAGCAACCCTCGTTGGTTAGAGGTGATGTCATGCCCCGAACCTCAAGTGCGTCAACATCCCGCCATGGTCATGCAAATGCAATATTTCCAGGTAGTGCTGCCGACCCCATTCATTTATTATTGCGCAAGCGAAACGTATTATAAAACCCCTAACAAAAACTCACGAGATAAGAAAGTAAGAAACTAACTCGTTCATAAACAAACATGCTTTCAAAGGTAACCACACTAGGGTTTACACATATACCAAAAATGGGCAGTCTACAAAAAGGAATCAGTCCTATGACCACTAGCCGGACTCGATCTTCAATCCCACTTCTGATTGATCAGTCTCCGGGGGTTCCACCATCTACGGTCCTGAAATTTTGGCCCACAACGGAGTGAGACATTGTCTCAGCAAGTTCAACCCCCTAAACCTTTATTAGAAAGAAAATACGCCCAAGGGTGGCCTAGCCACACCACATAGAAGACTTACCTCGTCTTAATTCTTTTATGCAGATTAGCACAATTTGTATTACACAATCTCAGGTAGTAATAATAATTCAAACAATTGGAATGCCATCATTTTTATATAAATTACAATCGCACTTAACACGCATTTCAATTATTATTCATTGCCACACAAGGGCATAGCCTACTCACAGTTTGGCTATCTACTGACATTAATGCCAGGCATCGCCTCCCCCCCCATGGAGCGCAACTTTGTCATTACATCCACGGCATTCCCAAAGGAGCATGGGTCCAGTTGGCCTAGCCTCTACCGCGACCCGAGCCATGTGACTTTGTTTACGACGTTTATAAAGGAATAAAGGTCCTGTTGGCCCATTATTGCGACCGAGTCTTTTAACCATCACACGGAAATTCAATATTGGCCCCGAGACACTTTGCATTTCACTCAATGCTCGATTAAAATAGTAGTCCTGGCATCTTTCTTTCATATTAAAACATTTGAGAAAGTAGTCGTGCGTGGGCACACATCACTTCAAACCAAAAAAACCAATACCTTCCTTTTTCAAAACCCCACTGTTTGATATAATACTTAAAATCAATTTTCGGTGTCAAACTCGACACTCGGGATTTTCTAAAGAAATTATATACTTTTCACAATCACCATTCGGTTTCACAATTCAACAATCAATTGCACAAATCATCACTTAATTTGCAATATCTAATAATCAAATTCATAATCTGAATACACGGCAAATGTCAATAAATTATGAGAATTTAAGGTCCGAAATAAATTTCGGAAATTATTAAATAATTAAATTTATTCCGAAAATTAATTAAATAATAATATTCATATTTTTCAAAATCCACTCTCAATTTATAATATCCAACCATCAATTTCAAAATCCGAATACACAAGAACGATCAAAGCACGAAATTCTGAGAAAATAAGATCCCAACGAAATTTTTGGAATTTAATAAATAATTAAATTTATTCCGAAATTAATTAAACAATAATATTTTAATAATTTCGAATAAATATATATTATTAAATTATTTAATAATTTCGAATAAATATATATTATTAAATTATTTAATAATTTCGAATAAATATTTATTATTAAATTATTTAATAATTTCGGAATACTTAAATAAATCAAAAAATAAATTCCTTTAAGTCACATCAAGGTTTGTATTAATATAAACATTCACTTAACCTTAAATTAAACACACTTTAAGTTAATTAAGCACCTTAATATAATCTACACTTAAATAAATTAAACTAACCACCTAATAACACTTAACATAAACTAAGCATACCTAAAGCATCATTAACCCTATAATCAAGATTTAGTGAGCTAAACTCAACAAATTAGTGTGCTGTGTGAATCAAAATGACGAGGACGTCGAGAGGATCGACTTTTCTCAAAAAAAGGTGGGTCGAGCATCCGAGATCGGGAAGCCGACCAAAACGGGCCAAATCGAGTTGGAATACCCACAAAATTAACTGCTGGTTGCTGCTGAAAGAGGGCGGATCCGGGGTCGGTTGGGGCGAGTAAGGGTCGAGAGGGGCTGAAGGAGTCTCGGCGGGCTGAGGCGGGGGTGCATGGCGGCTCACAGCGGTGGAGACGAGCTCCGGTGGCTCTTGGAATGCACGAACCGAGGCTGAGACGCAGTTGGGCGTCGGCCAAGCGCGGGCGAGCACGAGCAGCGGCAAAGTGCGAGACGGCGAGCGACGACGGGCGGAGGCGTGCAGCTACTTCAACGGTGCTGTTGGCTGCTCTGACGTCTCCTCAGATCTGCTAGGACGTCGAGCAGCAGCTGGAGATGGAGGAGAGAGGGAGGCGGTGGCACGGGTCGTAGCGCGAGCGGACAGTGAGCGGCCCGGTGGCGCAAACGGCGGCTTGAGGCAGCGATGGCTACTCCGGGCAGCTTGCTGGCGACGTGCAGCTCTTCTCTGGTTCTTCTAGAGGTCTTTGCACAGCAGGGATGGAGGAAAGAGGCGACGAGAGAGAGGGAGGAGGAGAGAGAAGGAGGAAGGGACCATTTTTGTTTTCTTTTTCTTTCTTTAATCTAACAAAAATGGCCCACCATGACCTAAGATGACATCACTTTCCACTCACCCAATCCTCCACAACCTCTTCCAATGGGTTCAATTTCAATTTCCGCCGTGGCATACCAATTTTTAAACTTTGTACATCACATTCTTCAATTCCATTCGATCCACTTCCAATTGAGCCAAACTGAAGTCCGTAAAATTAATCCAATGTCACCACACTTCAATTCACATATTTACTTGACCATAGAACCATCTTGATCTCATAAATACCACCAAAAACGGGCCTACTAATTTTCCGATCCAAATTAACCATACTTTGATTGATTTGCTGAAAAACTCGACTTGCACGAAAAATCTTCCGAAGATGAGTCAATGTTCTTAAAATGATTTGTGACATACCCAGACTTCTAATTTCTGAATTCGATCTCAATTCAGGATTAATTTCACTCTGGCATGATATTAGCTATGAAGCACAGACACTCTCCGGGACCCTTCGTGTTGTGTCCGACACGCTTCGACACGCTCCGACACGCGGTCAACGCGTGTCGGGAAAACCGACACGCGGTCAACTCTCTCCGACACGCTCCGACACGAGAGTCGGAATTTCCGACACGTGACTCCGACATGCACAGGGTTATTTTTATAAATTTCCAAAACTTTGGGGACTAAATATAAATATATTAAAAAATTAAAAAATTAAAAGAATTAAAAGTTGAAACTTAGACTTTGCACGCGCGCGATTTCAGACTCTTCTCTTGTTTTCACTTCGCCGCACACGCCGAGCGAGCACTCGGTTCTTTCGCCGTGAGTGTCGCCGGAGTTGCTTTGCCGGCCGCGCAACCCAGCTCACTAGTCGCCGACTCACCGTAGCCCCCGCGCCTCAGCCCCACCCATCGCCACAGTCGCCTCCGACCCCGCCTTCGTCTCTCGCAAGCATTGAGCCTCGCTTCTACCTCTCACAAGCGTTACCTTGTTGCTCTTCTTCATCTTGCAATTTCATTCTTTTGCTCATCTCAGGTTAGTATTTTGGATTTCTTTATAATCCGATTTGGGATTTTTCGGCAAATCCTAGAGTTAGATCAGGGAAAGGGGGATTTCTTTGGAGATCCGAAATCTTGTGGTAGAATTCTTGAGATGCGGCTCGTGCGGTGATCGTCTTGTTGGGAAAGAGGGATTTTGTTTTAATTGGGCTACTCGAGAGCTCTTCAAGAGTGGAGATTTCTGGGTTTTGGGTACTGCGTTTGGTGCAATTGGCGTGACGTCACCCAGAGGATTTATGTTTTGAGTGCTATCTGGTGGGTAGAGTGGGCTGATGATCTGCAATCAGACGCCCCAATGTCAGGGTAGAGAGAGAGAGAGGAGTGGGACTTGGTCGCGGCTTAGAGACTGGGTCGCCTGGGGCAGTGGCGAAGGGGAGGCTGATCACGGACATGTGAGGGCTTGCTTGAGTTTGAGGTGGATTAGTAAATTTCTTGAATTTTTTTCTCTGTGGCTTGTGTGAATGGGTGTTGTTGCGTGACGGTGATGCTATCGATCGTATGTGGTAAATCTTGTCATAAGAACTTAAAATCTTCATTCATACGGGCTTATGAATATTAGTTTTTCCTTGCATTGATTTAAACAAGACTTATTATTTTTCATACATCTTTTGAAATTCCCACAAGTCTCTCAAACCTAGGCTATTTGTCAATGTCTTGATGAGCAGTGAGATTTCGAAATAGCTCTCTCTATTTTATAGTATTGTTAGACTTTTATTTTGTCCTTTCTCTATATTGACTCATTGATTTTAAGTTTTCTATCAAAGAGTAACGCCATTCAAAGTTTCCCATCAAAGTCAGTTTCAAAACTTGCAAGCAACAGAATTTATAGTCCTATTCTGAATTATACGAGACCTACTTATTTATGCATTTATATATATATATATATATATATATATATTTATTTATTTATTTATTTATTTATTTATTTAATATTTAATGTGTCGGAACGTGTCGAAATTCTCTACTTTTTGAGAAATGACGTGTCGCGTGTCGTGTCGTGTCGTGTCGCGTGTCGTGTCGTGTCGTGTCGCGTGTCGCGTGTCGCGTGTCGGTGCTACATAGGATATTAGTGCGTCATGATCTACTGGGTAGCTTTTAGAAATTTTCATACATTTGACCTGTAGTTGATCAATTCAAGCCACAATGTACATCTTTGAAACATTGGCAACTTTCGGTTGTCAGAGTAACCTCAAGGTTTTAAATATGAACACAGGGTACCCAATCGACAGAAAAGTCGGTCTAGTGCTGATCGACAAGAATGTGCGATTTGGTGGAATCACCCACACTTGATCACATGCCTCAATCGAGTCAACCTATCTCCTGTTTCTAATCGATTTTTAATTGTGCCGTAATGACCCTTACAGATTAGCTTGGTCGAAAGGTCGTTTCCTGATCAAATTCTTGAGTTTGATGCATTAGAATCTCTTAACGACTTCACCTGATAGACTAGTTTTCACATGAGTGGCCAACTTAAGGAAAAGAACTATATGCGTGCCAACGAAATGCCCGTCTCAATTTATTGAAAATAGAATTGGAAAATCGGGATGTCACAGGTGAGGGCCAGCAGCCCCCCCCCCCAAAGCAAGAGAGGATGTTGACACCCTCCTAGATTTGTGCGAGGGTCACCTTACCTACCCTCGCATCATCCTAGGTGAGGGTCATCGGTCCTCGTGTAGGCTTGGTGACCCGTGCCCAGATCTAGAAAATGGTTGTCGCCCTCTGCCACTTCAGGCAAGGGCTTGCTGGCCCTCACCTCTTGCCGACAAGAGTCATCAGCCCTCACCTATCACCACTGCCCCACTGGTCATGGGGGCAACAGCCACTCCCTATCACTTGTGTGTATGTGTGTTTTTTTTTTTTTTAATAAAAGAAACAAACAGAAAGAAGAAAGAAGAAAATTAAAAATTAAAAATTAAAAACTTTTAAAAAATTGTCTTTTACATCTGATGAATTCAGACCCTTATTTGAGATTGATATAAGCATTTTAGGCCGTTATTTGAAACAACGTCAATTTCAGGCCTCTATTTGAAATAATGTCTACTTCAATTTCTTGTTTAAGAAAATGAGGGTACTTTGGCCTTTATTTGAAATTTTCTCTAACAATAGATATAAATTGTAATTCCATGACTTTATGCATCCAACATATGAAATAATATTGGCCCCAAAGGTAATCTGATGCATAAGATTATCGTGATAAGAGTAACATGCTTCACAATTATATTGGCCGAAAGTTTTTCTTTTCTTTTTTTCTTTTTAAGCGAAAATGAAATAAACTGGAGCAGTAAAACGTAAGGAAAAGGGAGGCCGTTTGTAGTGTTTTACTAAGATTTAATATAATCATCTTTATTTTAAACCATCTTTTATTTTATAAATAATGTATTGTGATATTTCCACAATATTTAATTTGGATTAATTTTCTTTTAATAGTTAGATACATTAATGGGGGCAAATGCAATTTATTTTAATAAAATTTAGATTAGTTCTGTTGAGGGCAACATTTTAAATCAGATGTGTCAGACGATTTTTTGGCCACAATTTACAAGTTGAATTAGAATAGATGCCTTTTTAGCTTAAAATTGAAAATTATATCGGCCCGTGTCCACCCGTGTCAATCGCTCATGCTATTCAACATCACTTTAGAATGTTTGGATTGTGCTTTCTAATTGACCATCTTCCAGAGGTCTAAGCGCAGTACTAAAGTGCAACGTAGTTTCCCAAAGCTTTATCTGTGTAACCCTTCTAAAATGTAAAATCTCAGTTACGAATTCCATGAATTTTTTTATCATCTGGTCAATATAATTTTGGCCTATTGGCCAGAAATGAGCAGATTTCGTTAAGTTTATATCATCTGTAGCCCAGATTGATAAATTATTGCTACTGCAAGAGGAAGTGTTCTTGAAGACTCGCCGAGGATCCAATGGACAACGTGCTTCTTAATGGATGTGCACTCACAGATATCCAACCTTTCCAAGTATACCAAGCTGTCAAGGCCTCTAATTTCGACTAGATTCTTGCATTTCCTAACACTTGCTTTCCTTAAAAGCTTCAAAGTTGAAAGGTCCAGTCTTTCCATAGACATGCAATCAGTGAGATCCAAAACTTCCAAGCAAATGAAGCTATTAAGAACTTCAATTCCAACTTGATTCTTGCAACTTGGAAGCACCTTTAAATTACTCAGTTCCGAACGATCCATCAACCTCTCTAATGCTTCCGACGGTCCCATCTTTAAGCACCTCAGAGACATCAAACATTCTACCTTACCAAGCCTAGATAACTTTGGGCACTTCAACACATCCAACATTGTGAGTGATACTAATCCTTCCAGACCTTTAACTTCTCTCAGTTCAGAGCAAACCGTCAGACTCAATTCTGAAAGATGCTTCAAGGTTGACAAATCTGACAACTTTCTCAACATTTGGCATCCTATAAAGGAAAGCTTTGACAGTTTGGAGGGAAGCTCTGGGAGGCATTCAAGTGTAGTGCATTTCAGGACAGTGAGTTCCTTTGGATGTGTCAGGTTGGAAAGGATTGGCAATGTAGGACTCTGACAAGTGAGACCTAGAGTTCTCAAGCCAGAGGGTAGGTTTGGCAGCAATTGAAGCTTGTTGCACCCTTGTAAATTGAGGTCTTGCAGACAAGAAAGCTTACAAATGCTTTCTGGCAAGCCACAAATCTGTCCCCAACAATCGGAGGGCCTTCAATGAAGACAATTCCCCAATATCACTACAAACTTCTGCCAGGATTTCGCAATTTGTGGCATCTAATATGGTGAGCTTCTCCAACATTCCAATACCCCTGGGTAACCTTGTTACATATGACCGCACCATTTGCAGAACTTCAAAATTACGCAAGTCTCCAATGGATTTGGGTAACTCCGTAAATCCTGTGCAAGATATGTCCAGTTCAGTTAAACATTCCAACTTGCCAATTGAGTTGGGGATCCCTCTCAACGAGTTACATTCCTTTAATGATAAGCACTGCAGTTTCTGAAGGCACCCTAGGGATTCTGGAAGTTCAGCAAGCTTGTTGCATCCCGTAAAATCAAGGCTTGACAAAGACGCTAGATGGCTTCACGAGCTGGGTATTCAAGCCAATGATTCACAATACTGGGCACTAAGAGTCCTAAGCTTCTTCATTGAACCTTTAGATATGGGAATTTCTTCCATCCGAGTTCTATCTATAAAAAGCTCCTCTAATTCTTGTAGCTGACCCACTTCTATTGGTAGTTCCTTGAGTCTGAAACAATCTCTCACATCCAAGGAAATTAGGATGCTGATGCTTCCGATAGAAGGGTGCAATTTTTTAGATGTTCACATTTTCCAAAAATTAAAATCTCTAGATTTTGAAATGCTGTGAGATCAGGAGATGGCTTCAAGTCACAGTAATTAGTAGTGTTGAGAACTTTCAGATTATTTGCCACCTGTAAGAAAGAAAACTGGGAGACATGAGCCACTGAGAGTAAGTGATCATTTTCCGAAAGGAAAATGTACTCTTTTCATCTTACATCCATATGTTTCCATCCTTCCCAATGTTCTGTGACTTACTGTGACTTTGCTCCTTGATAAGTCAAGTATGACTAATTTCTTCACGTGAAAATTAGTTGCTACAAAATTTGATGGACAATTTTTTCAGTAAAGCCATTGTAATTCAGAAAGAACATACTTAAAATCTCCAGAGAGGATGAAATTATTCATCTCAAGGAACCTTAAGTTTGGTAGTTTTTCAAATGGTACATTGCTGTACACCCTGCCTAAGCCACTCTTGTTAAGACAGAGGACCTCTATCTTTTTAGTTCCCTGAAAGTAAGAATGCCAAGGATCAGAAATAAAGAATCATGAAAACTAAACTATGATATGTTGTTTCATAATGTTGTTTCATAATAATTCCTGTGCTCTGCTTCTTTGAACTAAAAGTTTACAACATGGTTGCTGCTAAACTCATTGGATGGTATCTTTCAACAATTTTATCATACACAATTCACCAGAAAGCTAATATATAAAATGCTCAACACTGCTACAATTAAGTTTGCTAACATGTCCTAAGGTTGCTGACTTTTCAATTTAAATTGAGTTAAACTCCATAAGATAGCTGAGAACCTCTGATTATCAAAGATGAGCAACCTCTAAGGATATTACTCCTATGAATTACCAACTTGCATCATGCAATGACTACCAAAATGTTGAAAATATCATGAAAAGGCCTTCTTCAACTAGGGCCAGACTAATTCAATGTACTAACTTCTTTTTCCTCTTCATGGTAGGTAACAAAACATTTACTAAGTGTGTAAAAGTAAATCAAAGAAAACTCTCACCTTATTCTCCTCTAGAACACGTAAGGCCTCCTTGTGAATCCTTAATCGACTATGTTTCCAAGGCTCCATGTAGTTTTCCTGCTGGACAAATTCCCTACCAAAATCTCTCAATTGGTCATGCATTAAAAACCTATGGTCATTTCCCACTTTTATCAAGGGCATCACACTCAATGCTTCAATTCCCATCCCTGGGAAAAATTCAGAGTCATCTGACATATAGGATGCAATTCTTCCATCAGTTCCAGCGAAAAAACGGGTAATATCCAAAAATATATGTTTATCTCATATTCTAATGCTTCATAACTTACGCCTAAAAGTCTCTTGCATTTCCTTATCTGGTATTTGCCTTAACTTCTTCAGCGTATCTTTCCACACTACTAGGCGTTTTCCGCACAAGAATGAACCTATAACCTCGAGTGCTAAAGGAAGCCCTCCTGTAGTGAACACAATATCGCGCGACAGATCCCCAAATTCAGGCAAAGGGAAGTCCCTTCTAAATACACATCTACTAAAAAGAAGCAAAGAGTTGTCAGGATCCAATCCACTAATTGCATACAAGTTGTCCACCCGAGCCTCATAAAAAGAACTCACTTTTCTTGCGAAACCAGTCTCGTTTTCCAGCCAAACAGTTCAATTGAGAAACATCATCCACATCATCAAGAAGAATGAGGACTTTCTTATGCCTAAATCTAGTTTTGATTATTCTAAGTCTTTCATCAACATTGGAGACGTCATTGTGTTTTCCTTTTAGAATATCGGAGATTAGTTCATTCTGCAAATGGTGGGCACCCTTGTCTTTTGCTGTTTCTCGCACATCCGCCAAGAAGCTACAAAGTGATCGAATTGACTGGAGAGTTTATTGCGATGAACTTGGCCAGAGTTGTCTTACCAACACCACCATTCCATGGATTTCAACAATTCGAGTATCTCTGTTATCAGTACTTAAAATTCTCATAATTTCCTCTACATGAGCACTAGTCCCGACCAAGTTCTCTGTGACGTCCAACTCAAAAGCTTCCTTTAAATCGCCCAAAACCTTCCTGACAATTATCTTTACCAACTTAGCTTCATGTCTGTGAAATATCAGCAAAGTCCAATACAAGAAAACGATCATCAATATCTCCCGAAGCACATCTACATATAAACGGGAAGCAAAAAACAGCCAATTGATGAAAACCCATCATTTTTTCTCCACTTTGTAAAAGTGATCGTGGCATAAAATTTTCGGACTTTTGATCTAGTTAAGCAAGATCACGAGGGAAAGAAGAAGTACCTGTTGGAGAAATCTTCTTGAAGTGTTTTGAAGTTGACAAAACGTTTCTATCAGTCTAGTCTGAAGGCTTGCAGACTCTGCTATTTAAAGTCTAAAGATCTCTAGACAGCCGACTCAAGACTCAAAGTCTATCCTCATTGATGTCTCTAATCCGTTGAAGAAATGTTATCCAGAACTGGATGTTTCGTTAAGGATTTAACCTTATCAACCTGAGAAGATCTCGTGGCTGGAGAAGACATAAACAGAGTCCTTTGATTGATCGAAGATTGATTCGATAATTGAAGATCCGATGATTGCCTAAATATTATTGGAAGGTTCTGCTTATGGAAACCGAAACCCTAATTGTATGGGCGAACAGGATTGATGGGCTATCAACACGTTCCTTTAATAGCTTGAACAATCTTCCTAATTGATTCCGTCCAACGGGTAGATTGGAGGAATTCCTTTGGTAAGTGCCAATGGGTATGATGGCATAAGGGAGTATATAAGGAAGACTGTCTTAGTTGTTCAAGGTGTGCGCGATAGAAGAATTCCAAAGTCGAAGCTCCTTTTGTTTAGACAAATCCTTTGAGCAAATACTTGTATACAAAAAGAGAGTCTATATTTGTGAGAAATCTTGAGGAGGTGTGGTAGAACATCTACACTGTGGAATCAAGGGAAAGTTGTGCTGTAACTTCTCTTTTGTTCATAGTGGAATCCAGCCAATAGGTGTCGGTGAAGAAAGAGTGGACGTAGGCTTGATATAAGCCGAACCACTATAAACCGCGTGTTCAATTTTCTCTTCTCTCAGTCTTACTTTGATTAACGTCTCCTTCTACTGTCTAGTATTGTGCAATTATTGAAGAAAAAACTTTTATATACCTATTCACCCCCCTCTAGGTACTCATACTAGTAATATCAATTGGTATCAGAGCCCGTGTACTTACTTTATTTGAAGTGTTTTACTTCGTAGTAAAAGATCCATGGCTAGTATGCTAGCACCGGGGTTGATGGAAGGGCAAAGCAATACCAGACCACCCTACTTTGATGGAAAGGATTACAACATCCGGAAGAACAAGATGAAAGCTTTCCTTCGATCAAAGGATCCTCCGGAATGGGACGTTGTAGAAAAAGGAATTACTCCTACCACCGCATCGTCTACGAAAGAGGAAAAGAAACCGATGAGACCAATGGAATGTCTCGGGAAGAAATAATCAAGAGACAAGCACTCGATGCAAAAGCAATTTACTCCTTATATTGTGCTTTATCACCAACTGAATATAATAGAATATCTTATTGTGGTACAGCAAAAGAAGTTTGAGACAGATTGCATATCACCTATGAAGGAACAGATCGAGTGAAGGAAACAAGAATCAACATTCTTCTTGGTCAATACGAAGCCTTCAGAATGAAACCAGAGAATCTATATCGACATGTTTAGTCGTTTTACAGATATTGTGAATGGTCTTGAAAATCAAGGTCAACCAACTTCTAATCCCATGAAGGTAAACAAGCTGCTGCGTGGACTCTCCAGATTGGAATCACATAAAGACTTCGATAAGAGAGACGCAAAGAATTATGCCACTATCCGTCGACGAGCTAATTAGAACTCTTCGGTCTTATGAAGTGGAACGGACCAATGAAAATGAAGATCCAAAAGGTAAGAAATCCATTGCATTAAAATCAAATGATGATTCGATGATACAGATTCGAAGAAGATATGGACGATGAGGAGCTTGCTCTCATGATAAGAAGATTCAGAAAACTGAATAGAAAAGGAAGAAGGTTCAACTCAAAGAAACAAAGCTTTCAAAGACAGCAGACCAAGTCTCGTTGATGATGAGGAACCAAACAAAGACATAGTCCGCTTTGAATGTAAGAAAAGGGACACATCGGACCAACCTGTCCTCTTCGAAGAAGAAGAAAGGAAAAGCTGAAAAATTTCGAAAAGCTCTCAAAGAAACTGAGGTGACACGAGTGTGAAGAAAGTGATAATGAATATGTCAATCTATGTCCGATGGCACATCGACTCGGACTCTGGATCGACTCGGACAGTGAATTTGAGGCAAGTAATTTTAAAATTCCTGTCAAATTTTCTAAATACATTGATGAACTGTGTTTTAGTCTTAAGACTTCTCTCAAAAGAATTTCCGAACCGAAAAGGAAAACTCGGCTCTAAAGCAAAAGGAAAATGTTTTAGTAGAAAGAGTTAAAAGTCTAGACTTGACTGTTTCCACTCTTAAAGAAAATGAAGATAATCTTTTAAAAGAAAATGCTCTTTTAAAAACAGACTTATCAAATATCTCAAAGAAATTTTCAATAGGGTCTGAAAAACTTGAGAAAATTCTTTCAGCTCAAAGACCTTACTTCAATAAGTCCGGTCTAGGTATGACAAGAAACAATTCCCTTGATTGATTTTCCTAAAGTAAAAGAAAGAATTAAGAAAAGACTCTCGAGAGAGGTTTACAAAAATCACTTCAAGAAAGTTTTTGTAAAATCTGTAGGTAGAAATGCTCTCAGATGTTCAAAATGCAACAGTCCGGATCACTTTGAAAAAGAGTGTCCTATGGTTTGGAAACCTGTTAAGAAATTATGGGCTAATACTGCTTATGTTACTAACACCAAAGGACCCAAGAAAGTTTGGGTACCAAAGAAAGCTTGAGACTCTTTTTAAATGCAGGTCACCGTCAAGAAAAAGGTAAAGTGGTATCTTGACGGTGGATGCTCAAGACACATGACATGAGACTCAAATTGTTTTATAAAGCTTGCTCAAGTAAATGGTGGAAAAGTTTCATTTGGAGGAAACAAGTAAAGGAAGTATTGTGGGATTTGGAACTGTGAAAATTGGAAATCTCACAATAAGTAATGTTTCCTTAGTGGAAGGACTCAATTACAATCTTCTCGGCATTAGTCAACGTGTGATATCTTGGTTTCAAGATCTTCTTTCAAGAAGGAATATGTTACGGGAATCAAGTAAAGACTCTACTCAGTCTTTCATGGGTCGAAGACATTGAAACATCTATCTTCTGGATGTGAAACCAAATGAATCGCAATGTTTTATCTCAATTCAAGACGAAGCAAGCTTATGGCATAGAAAGCTTGGTCATGTCAACATGAAGCAATTAGCCAAAATCTCATCAAAACAGCTTGTTCGAGGACTACCCAAATTACCTTATCAAAAGATTGATCCATGCACTCCATGTATTCTGGGAAAACAGGTAAGAAATTCATTTAAGCTAATAAATCATGTCTCTACTAATCATGTACTACAGTTGCTGCATATGGATCTCTTCGGACCAACCGAACACGAGTATTGGAGGTAAGAAATATTGCCTAGTAATTGTGGACGATTACTCCCGTTTTACTTGGGTATATTTCCTTGCAAGTAAGTCCGAAACCTTCTCGTATTTTGAAAAGTTTGCTAAAAAGGTTCAAAATGAAAAAGGATGTGTTATCTCAAGTATAAGAACAGATCATGGAGGTGAATTTGAAAATCAAGATTTTACAAAATTTTGTGATGAATCGCTTTAATCATGTGTTCTCCTCTTCATATACTCCTCAGCAAAATGGAGTTATGGAAAGAAAGAACAGATCTCTTCAGGAAATGGCTAGAACTCTTTTAATTGAAAGCAAGATTTCTTCACGATTTTGGGCTGAAGCTGTTTCAACAGCATGTTATATCATCAATAGAGTCTTCTTAAGACCTATTCTAGAGAAAACCCTTATGAATTGTTCAAAGATAAGAAGCCTATTGCTTCATACTTTCATGTATTCGGGTTGCAAATGTTTTATATTGAAAATGCAAAAGATCGAGTTGGTAAGTTTGAAGAAAGATCAGATGAAGGTATCTTCCTTGGATATTCTACATCAAGCAAAGCCTTCAGAGTCTATAACAAGAAGAGCCAGTCTGTGGAGGAGTCAATGAATGTCAAATTTCAAGACTCAACGCAAGATGAATCAAGTCAGACTCATCAAGAAGAGTCTGAACCTGCTCCAGACCTTCCAAAGCTTACAACTCAAGAAACATCTCAGACTCTGGAAAACCAGCATCAGAATGTTCGCGAAGATCCAAACAAAGAAAGAGATCATCATCCAGACAAATCAACAAATAACTGGAAGCATAAGTCCAGTCATCCCAAAGATCTTATAATCGGCGAAATGAATGAAGGAATTCGCACGGATCCAAAAGGCGAGAAGAGTCTAGTCTTTGTGGCTCTTGTTTCGAAATTGAACCAAAAAGCATAGAAGAAGCTTTATCCGATGAAAGCGGATTGAAGCTATGCAAGAAGAGCTCAAACAGTTCAGCATTAATGATGTCTGGGAATTGACATCCAAACCAAAAGGTAAAACTGTTATTGGAGCTAAATGGGTGTTCAAAAACAAGATGAATGAGAAAGGAAAAGTCGTACGAAACAAAGCAAGACTCGTGGCCAAGGGATATACACAAGAAGAAGGAATAGACTATTATGAGACTTACGCTCCAGTAGCAAGGTTAGAAGCTATTCGACTATTACTTGCGTTTGCTTGTTATAAGAATTTCAGGTTATTCCAAATGGACGTCAAAAGCGCCTTCCTAAATGGAGTCATCCAAGAGGAAGTTTATATGGAACAACCACCGGGGTTTGAAGACCCAAAGAAGCCGACTTAGTCTTCGGACCGAAAAGGCTTTGTATGGTTTAAAGCAAGCACCTCGAGCTTGGTACGACGGATTAAGTAAGTTTTTAATACAAAATGGTTTTGTAAAAGGTAAAGTAGACACCACTTTATTTATCAAAAGGAGATCAAAAGTTTCTTACTTGTTCAAATATATGTGGATGACATTATTTTTGGATCTTCTAATGAAAATATGTGCAAGAAATTTTCTAAGTCTATGCGGGATGAATTTGAAATGAGTATGATGGGAGAGTTAACATTCTTTCTTGGTCTTCAAATAAAACAATTGAAGGAAGGAACTTTTATTTATCAAGAAAAATTTGGACTGGAAAAGTGCAAAAAGACCGACATACCGATGTCAAGTTCTTTAAAGATAGACAAAGATGAAGAAGGGAAGAAAGTTGACGGGAGCATCATTGGTTCACTCCTTTATCTTACCGCCTCTAGACGACATCTTGTTAAGTGTTTGCATCGTGCTAGGTTTCAATCAGATCCTAGAGAATCCCATCTCAGCGCTGCGAAACGCATCATTAAATACGTTGCTTCATCATCAAGCATCGGTCTTTGGTATCCTAAGAAGGGAGACTTTAATCTTCTGGGATATTCAGACGCAGATCTGGCCAGTTGTAGAGTTGATAGAAAAAGCACTTCGGGAACTTGCCAGTTGCTTGGAAGCAGGACAGTGTCTTGGTTTTCAAGGAAACAAAGCACTGTGTCCCTTTCAACAACAGAAGCAGAGTATGTAGCCCTCTGGGAAGCTGCTGTTCGCAAATTCTATGGATAAAACAACAGCTAAGAGACTTTGAAATTGAAGACTCATGCACGGAGATTAATTGCGACAATACCAGCGCTATCAACCTCACCAAAAATCCAATTCTCCACTCAAGAGCAAAGCATATAGAGATTCGACATCACTTTATTAGAGACCATGTTCAAAATGGAGATGTTTCAATTCAATTTGTTGACTCAAAGAATCAACCGGCGGATATATTCACAAAGCCTTTGGAGAAAATACAATTTGAGTCTATACGTTCCAGACTCAACATTTTGAGGTATGAGGATATCAAAGTCTAAAGACTTTCGGACTCGGACTTACAAGACTTTATCCGAAAGACAGTCTTGGTACGTCCGTCGATTTTTGTAAGTCTTTCTCCCTTGAATCTCATCTTGAAAAGATACGATCGTCAGACTGTGTTTAAATTGTTGCTATATTTAATTAACGTAAATATTGCATCGTTTCATTTTCAAAAAGGAAGTTATTTTTGAAATGGCTATTTTTGCGGAAAAAGACAGTTATTTTGAAAAGGCATTCTTTTATTTCCTTTGTGACGGTTTGTTTATCCCTCTTTTTAACCGATCGTGCACTGTCGATTCCTCTTCACTTTTCTCTTAAAAACCCTAGAAAGCATCGATCCTCCATTCCCGTTTGTCTTCTTCGTTCAATCCTCAAAAAGTTGTCATCTTTCCAGGAAAGTCAAGCAAGGAATCTTCCAAAAGCGAGAAAGATGTCATCTTCAAGAAAGTCCTCAAGAATCGCAAGCGGGGACCACGGCGGATGAGTGAGGGGCCTACGCACTTCGATCTTACTAAAGATGAAGTGACTCCGGGAACAGCAAGCGAGCCCACAACATTCTCAACAGCGTCATTCTCCTCCATCTAGTCTTCAAGGCGTTGATCATCAACAACGGGGAAGAAATCATCGAGGATGCGAGACTCGTAAGAGTTCAAAAGCCCGCTTATATTTACCAGTTATATCGTGCCCTAAAAGGAATTCGTACCTTTGAACTACATTGATGATTTTCTTAAAGACAAAGGACATGGGAACGAATATATCTTTCTGCGAAAAATGGAAAGTTTGGGAATTGCTTGAAAGGGGTGGTGAGGAAACCCTCGCAAATATCCCAAGTGATCCTCGTGACTAGGGGCCAAATCCTGTAGATGGGAATGATGATGATAAATTATACAGTCAATTTCAACCGAAAATGGGTGTTGCGATTGAAAATCAAGGAAAATGGGAAATTTGTTCGGATCAAAGGAGCAAAAGGATCCGTACTCGAAATTGCTGAAGCGTGGGGTAATAAACCCTAGGAGTGTGGATTTTGATTTTACGGATCTTTGTGAATGTGAACTTGAGGGAAAAGTTCGGTTATCTTCAACTTGAAAAGTTCTGCTCGACTCTGAGAGGCATATGCCGAATTAATCGCATATTTCTATTCAAATCTAAGCTTTTAGATGCGAATAGATTCTCTTTCAGCGTTAAAGACCAAGACTATGTTGTGGATATGAATATCTTTGGCAGATGTGTTAGAAGTAGAAAGAGGAAGATATCGGCCAATCAAAGTTTCCATTGCTCGGGCCACACTTGAACCGGTGAAAGACGGGAGAACAGATGAAAAGATCACCTACTTAAGGATGGGTGCATTCAACATCTTGCTTCACAAGATTGTGATTAATTGCTTCCGACCGAAATCAACTTCCAAGACTGATGTTTCAAGTTCAGAGGCCAAGCTGATGTATGCCATTCTCTTTGGAAAAAGGTTTTCTCTCCCTCATACTGTGATGTTTCACATGTATAGAGCAATGATGAAGGACAGAGGTCAACTCCCTTACCCAAGCCTTGTTACGAAGTTATTCGGACATCGAATATTCAGCCTCCACAAATCATTTGTGTTCGACCATGCGATCATATGGTGGTAGGTCTGAAAATGGTGACCAAAATGCGTCCGAAGGAACCGAGCAAGGAGTTGGAGAAATTCAAGGAGAAGACTCTGTAAAATCTCATCAAATATCTTCTGCGGCTAAAGAAAAGTGAAGGAGCCCATGGTTGCTCCATCCAAGAGAAGAAGAGCTCTCCTTGTTGAGGATGAAGATGATGAGGAAGACATCACCATCTCTCAGACCGGCTTTGAAGAATTTAAGTCGTCTGTTCCACGAAAGAATCGGAGCAAATGACGAAAGAAGCG
The DNA here is from genome assembly GCF_016545825.1 of Eucalyptus grandis. Lineage (NCBI taxonomy): Eukaryota > Viridiplantae > Streptophyta > Magnoliopsida > Myrtales > Myrtaceae > Eucalyptus > Eucalyptus grandis. The sequence continues at coordinate 4,848,001 of NC_052614.1, read as the reverse complement.
AGAGGAGAAGAAAGAAGAAGAAATAGAAGCTGAAAAAGAAACAGAGGAGGAAAGACCTGAAGAAGAAAGAAGAGAAGAAGGAGACCGAAGAACACTCTTCTCCACCCGTAGGCATGGAAACGGGGAGATCGGGAGAAAGGTGTGAAGTCTTCATATCCTAATGCAAGTGAAGGAGTCAGTCGCTCACCAGCAGACCCAGAGGATGTTTATGCATCTCAGTTTCCAGAGGAAGGTCATGAAGTTTCATCGCCAAACCTGCAAGATTATGCTGATCTACCATCGCCCGCATTTACTCCATCGATCGAAGAAGCAAGTACTCAAACTGATAATGGAGCAGATTTTCGCAGAATCATGGATATTCTTTTGGAGATGCGAAGTCAGATTTATGCCTTGGGATTCGTAGTCAGATTTATGCCTTGGGATGCGAAGTTCAAAGCTTGAAGAATGAAGGTCAAGCTTCTTCCTGTTCATTGAATGATAAAATGCAAGCCCCTCTCATTCGAGAATCAGGCCAATGCCAAGAGTGAGGAGATTGCACATCTAAAGGAAGACTTTAAAAATTTGGAAGGCATCGTTCGGTCTATGGAAGATTTCCAGCTTGTCCGCATTCCCAAGCAATCTTGACTTCATCTCATCCTTTTTAATGATGACAAAAAGGGGGAGAGATGCAAGATTTGATCAAAAACTTTTCCTTCATTAAACTTTTAATTGTTTGTTGGATTGTTTTGTGGTTTGAATCTGTTTGACTTTGGTTTGTGTCTGGATGAGAACTGAACTAGACTTGGACTTGACTACTTCTATTAACCAATATTGATATCTTATGAATGGCTTCATCATATACTGACTAACCTATTTTCTATGGTTGCAGATTCTAGTGTTATTCTGTTAGCCATTTATCTCTATAAGATATGCATATGTGTTTGAGAAATGTTTTGCAGGTCAAAGATATCCAAATCTGCAGGAAAGTTTTGTCACCATAAAAAATGGGGAGATTGTTGGAGAAATCTTGTTGAAGTGTTTTGAAGTTGACAAACCGTTTCTATCAGTCTAGTCGAAGGCTTGCGGACTCGCTATTTAAAGTACGAAGACCTCCGGACAGCCGAGACTCAAGACTCAAAGTCTATCCTCATTGTGATCTCTAATCCGTTGAAGAAAGGTTATCCAGAACTGGATGTTTCGTTAAGGATTTAACCTTATCAAGCTGGAGAAGATCTCGTGGCTGGAGAAGACATAAACGGAGTCCTTTGATTGATCGAAGATTGATTCGATAATTGAAGATCCGGTGATTGCCTAAATATTATTGGAAGGTTCATTTTATGGAAACCGAAATCTGATTGTATGGGCAAACAGGATTGATGGGCTATCAACACGTTCCTTTAATAGCTTGAACAATCTTCTTAATTGATTCCGTCCAACGGGTAGATTTGAGGAATTCCTTTGGTAAGTGCCAACGGGTATGATGGCATAAAGGAGTATATAAGGAAGACTATGTCTCGAGTTGTTCAAGGTGTGCGCGATAGAAGAATTCCAAAGTCTGAAGCTCTTTTTGTTTAGACAAATCCTTTGAGCAAATACTTGTATACAAAAAGAGAGTCTATATTTGTGAGAAATCTTGAGGAGGTGTGGTAGAACATCTACCTTTGTGGAATCAAGGCAAAGCTGTGCTGTAACTTCTCTTTTGTTCATAATGGAATCCAGCCAATAGGGCATCGGTGAAGAAGAGTGGACGTAGGCTTGATATAAGCCGAACCACTATAAACCGCGTGTTCAATTTTCTCTTCTCTCAGTCTTACTTTGATTAACGTTTCCTTCTATTGTCTAGTATTGTGCAATTATTGAAGAAAAATCTTTTATATACCTATTCACCCCCTCTAGGTATTCATACTAGCAATATCAGTACCCGTTAGCAATTCTCCCTGATTTCCATCCCTTTAAGCTTCCTACCTCTTGGAGAGCTCGCTCCCATCGTTGGACCACCTCTGCGTCATAATGCTTCTTAATTGTATGAAAGGCCTTCCCGAAACTCCCCGTCTGGTGCCCCACATGCCCGGGCTCGACTTTGTAGAAGATGGGCAAGACAACGTGCCATTCTGCTCTTGCACTCGATCATCTGGGCGAGCTCGTGAAGACACTATTTGCTGGAAGCATAATCCGGAGAGGGAATAGGAATCAAGATCTTACTGCTCCTAAATGGCTCGGATAAGATCCCGGCCAATCTTCTCTCTGACGCGGAGCTTGTCGTCGTCCTGGAACACGGAGAACCCGGCGTCGACGAGGCTGCTGCAAAGGTGGTCGGTGAAGCCGGTGTGGATGTCCCTGCCCCTGAAGCTCGAGAACACCTCGTAGGCTGTTCACGGAGGCCGACGGAGCGGATTCCACCGAAATGGGTTCATTCGGTTTTGGTGCTTCCGATCGTTTCCTTCTCCTTCTTCTTCTTCTTCAGGAAACGGGGTACGAGCACGGCAAGCAAGTGGATGCGATGGCGACGGCCAAAGGATTACGCATTGCCTTACCGATTCCCATTTTGGCTTGGCTTCCTTCGAACTGGGAAGAAGAAACAGGAGATTCGGCTCGAGACTTCTCACGGCGAGCGACCTCAGCCATGCTGAATTTATCCGGCTATTCTTCCGTCCTGGTGACGTGGAGGGATCTTTTAACGTACTGCACTGAATTGAACTGAACTGAACTGAACTGGACTTGAAAACTTCCGAAGGTATGCGATGGAAATCGTAATTTGCTTTTGAAACTTGTACACATATATGCGCCAAAAGTGTTGATTTGTCCGTGCTGACTCAGCATAATCTTTCCATGTTATGATTAGAGACTGAATTTTGTCCTTCAAATTGCAGCTAGAGATAATTTCCGGAAGTTAATGCAACTGGGACCGGGGTTGAATTCGAGTGATACTGCAATAACGATTTTATAAAATGAGAAATGTGAAGGTTATGAAAAATTAAATGAGTTACTAAAATGTACCCTTAATTCATATTTCCCTTTATCATGACAAAATCACATATTTTACAAATGGCAAGTATTTGAATATATGAAAAGTTTCTATTAATGATGAGGATTACGTAGTGATTACATATACCAAGTTTCATTGCACAATTGCTCACTACACTTTGTATCTCGACTTAAGATAATTTCGACATCACCACTACAATCCTCACACTTAGTTAGAAGAACAAAGTGAAGAGAATCAAACGAATACACAAGCTGTGGCAAGAGAAAACAAGAGACGTACAGGTCTTTAAAGTGCTAAAACTTGGTACGAGAGGACACTTAAGTACCAAAAGTTAGGAAAACGATACTTAAGTGTCAAAATCGGAACAAAATGGATCGGTTAAGTGCCATAGAGAAAAATCCTATGAATATGCTGACGTAGCGATTTTCTAGTAAAACAAATGCAGAACAACATCATTTTGCATGCCGATGTGATTAGACAAATGCAAAAACGACGTTATTTTGCTAATGTGGTTAGATAATGAATATAAATATTAATTAAATTAAATTTAAAACTAAAGTTATTTATTTAATTTAAAAAAGAGAGGAAAAGATGAAGATTGCGGGCGGTTGAGGGCTCGGCCCTTCTTCTTTGCCTCCCTCTTGTCGCGCTGAAAGACGGTGACGGGGGGCTAGGGTGTTGGAAGATATGCAAATCTTCTTAATATTATTCCATATCATTTAGAGATCAATTAGTATCAGATTAGTATCGGATCTTGATCAATTAGTATCGGATATAATTTGTAAATTATTTACTTGCTTTTTTCTGTATATGCTTTGTATTATATCATTGATCCTGTACATTGAATAGAGTGAATACACAGAAAATTCCTATAGATCTCTTTCTTCGACCTCTTCCTTTTCGTCTTCTTTCATGGTATTAGAGTAGGTCTTGCGCTTGTTTCACTTCCCTTTATTTCTTGTTTATTTTGTTTCCTGATTGCCTACCGAAGAAGACAAGCTAACTTGCAAAAGGGTGTTAGCACTCTGGTGTAGGAATCAGTACCATGAAAATTATTTCATAAACAGACGAAGGAAGGAGAAGTTTTTTTTTTTTTTTACCACCATGGCTAACAATCAAGTTCTAGTGGAGATACCGACCTTAGGAGCACAAGTATTTGCACGGAATACCACTGCTCAGATTGATCAACCCACAATGGGCCATTTTTTTTTCCTTGGCAACCCAATCTGGGGTAGCCCACTAGGGGCCTCCTTACCCGTGGGTGCCTATGTATTATGGGCCAAGCCCAAATCTCTCTTTTTCAGGAATCCAGGCTCGAAGGGACGATGCTCAAGGCCATGACAGCCCACTAGCCATAAGCAAGGTGGGCCATTCAGAAACAATCGAGCCATCCAATGCATGCAACAACCCTAATGAGTCAGGCAAAGACGGGCACAATCCGAGTTAGCATGTGAATCCCTACCTAGGATTTCCACTCGGGTTTCTGACGTTTTCGATCACGGCCGCCATGGGTCACTCAAAACCCGGTGACGCGCTCTATGTCTCCAACACCGATGGATCGGAGTTGTGACTCATCAGCCACCCTCTCATGGGATTGGAGAATTACTCAAGTTGGGCGCGGGAATTTAGGCGAGCCCCCGTAAAAAAAGATAAATAAGGATTTATTGACGGAACCATTCCGGTTTCGATTGATGAAAAACTAAGACGACAGTGGAAAAAATGTAATCAGTTGGTCAGGACATGGATAGGAAACTACATCAGCATAGAGATAGCCGTCGGTTTACTCCCCATAGAAGACTCAAAAGTAATTTGGGAGAATATAAGAGAGATGTATGGAAAATTAGATCGGGCAAGAATTTTTTTCACTACATCAAGCCCTTTCCGAACTAAAGTAGGGAAACATGTCTGTGACGACATGCTTCAACAAGCTTTCAGCTCTCTGGAATGAGCTAGAAGCAGCTGAAGAGAAGCTCGACGGACTCGAAGCAACCCTCCAAATGTACGAAGCAATAAAAGATAGGGAGAGGGCCACGGGATTTCTGCTGATTCTAAATGAATCTTACCTCACCTTCCGGTCGCAAATACTAGCTATGGAGCCAACGCCTTCAATTGGCTGGATCTTCCAGCTCGCAATGCAGGAGGAAAGCCAAAGACTTACCATGATGGAGAGCAAAGGAACTGACGGTTTAGCTTTGGCGGCAAGAAGCGAAAGGGGGCTGAGAACCCTAGAAAAGAGGCGTGATTCGACTCTAGGGTTCACGGAACAACGACCCTTTAAGGGGTCTATAGTGGACGGTTAGGATCGAACTTAGCGATCTAACGGCCCAAAAGTGGCGCGATACCCCGGTGATCTGGACGGTGGGGATGGGCCCAAATCCAAAGGATCCAACGGTCCGCCATTTCTTAAGAACTATGGGTCGAATGGGCCGAATTTGAGAAATAAGGGCAGACTCTATTGTGATTTTTGCAAAAGGTCCCACCACACAATTGAAAATTGTTGCAGGTTACATGGTTGACCTGGAAAAAAAAGGGAAAGGAAATATCAGCAACCGCCTATCAAATTACAGGATCAACAAAAGCAAATCAACCTATCACACATGCTGAATATCAGCAATTGATGCAAGCATTACATAAATTAGTAGTGTAATTAGAGCCTAGACAAGCTCTAGTATTTATCTAGAGTGATTTGAAAATTTTTCGAGCTTGTCTCGGCTTTTAATTTCCATAATTATTTATTTATTTATTTATTTTTCAAAAATTAGACTGGGATAGCCAGTGAACAGAATTTTATGATGATTGCAGTGGTGTGATCTGTTTATCTATTTGCCTATTATTTTGTGCAAATTATGTGTGTTTGGTGATTGTGGGTAATTATCCCAATTTTTTTAAATTTTGGTAGTTAATTGGAAAATTACCAAGCGTCGGTTTACTGAGCCAAAATCTATTTTTGGGATTGCTGAAATTAGTGGAATGTTCAAAAGTGAAAATGTTGTATTTTGGCTAAGGCCGACCGTGTACCCATACACGAGTATTTTTATCGGGTATGATAAAAATAACGAATTGAATAGATGGTCGGGGTGGTATACTATATCAGCCTACGGGTGATATATCAGCTTAGATTGCGAGTAATATACTGGTATACTAAATCAACCTACGGACTCTGATATAGGGATAAGTACACTAATTGTGCCATAAGTTGTGTACGACGCTCACTTTGGTGCCAAAAGTTTCCATTGGATCACTTAAGTTGCCAAATCGAAGAAAAAATAATCACTTTGGTGCCACCGGCGAGAAATTCCGACCAAAATGATTACGTGGCTTTATATTTAAAAAAAAATCAATAAACCCTTTAAATGACGTCATTTTCTGTCCTACTTAAGAAAACGACGTCATTTGGCCATCCTATGTGGATGGCTTAGGAAAAACGACGCCATATAGCTCATTTGTGATTGAAATTAAGGTTTTTTTTGTTCATCCTCGCCGACCTAGCTTGCTCGGCCACCGTCGCTTGGCCACCGTGCTCAGCCACCGTCACTCGGCCACCGTGCTCGGCCACCATTGCTTAGCCAAGAAGTGATGGGAAAATAGGAGGCGAGGGCAGAGGAGGAGGAGGAAGAAGGGGGGTTGAAGGTGCAAAGAGAGAGAAAAAACGAGGAGTGCGAGGGAAACAAGGAGGGCGCAGATGGAGATGGTGGATTGGGCTCTATTCAGAGAGTGGCTGGTGCTGATGTTGTTCTTCGGGAAAGAAAACGCCGCCACCATGGCTTCTCTCTCTCTGCTAGTGTTGTTTTTCAGGGAAGAAGACGACACCGCCATGGCTTCTCTCTCTCTCTCTACTGGTGTTGTTCTTCGGGGAAGAAGACGATGCCACCATAGCTTCTCTCTATCTTTGCTGGTGTTGTTCTTCGGGGAAGAAGACAACGCTGCCATGGCCTCTCTCTCTCTCTCTCTCTCTCTCTCTCTCTCTCTCTCTCTCTCTCTCTCTCAATTTGGGGATTTAGGGTTTCGACTTGGGGTTTAAAATGCCAAACGATGTCGTTTGGTGGTTTACACACTGAATGGACTCTCCAACGAGCCACATCAATATAAGAAATTAAAAAAAAAAAAGGCCACGTTGGATTTCTGACCGATCAAATTGACGTTGGCACTAACATGAGCATTTTTCAAATTTTTTTGCACTTAAGTGATTTGACGGGAACTTTTGGCACCAAAGTGAGCGCCGTACACAACTTATGGCACCATTAGTGTACTTATCCCCTCTAATATGTTAGCTTAGATTACGAGTGGTATACCTTATCACCTTAAAGCGAGCAATATTATTATCAGCTTAGAGCGAGCTATATTACTATCAGCTTAAAGTGAGCATTATTAGTATAATATATCAACCTACAGGCTCTGATATGTTAGCTTAGATTGCGAGCTGTATATTATTTATCAGCTTAGCGCGAGCTATACTATCTATTATCAACTTAGAGGGAGCAGTCTTGATATGATCGGACTTATTAGATAGTATTGATATGGCCGACCGAGTGGAGGTCATGATGACATGTAATCGACTAAATCAATCAATTCATAGTTCGATCCTATTGATTAAATTGATTTGGTTGATGTGATTTGCGTATCTATGAAATAGACTGACTTGCAGGAAGAGACTAAGGCTAAGGTAAGTCCTCTGACTTGTGTTTGTGCTTAGGCAGCCCTTAGGAAGTATTTCCTTCCTAGTCAAGTTTTAGGGGATAGAACTCGTTGAGACGTCATCTCACCTTATTGTGGGATAACATTTCAGATCCTTAGATGGTAGCTCGTGAGTTTTTTGGATGGCCTAAGAAGGTTATCGATCAAACATCTTATATTCCGTTACACGGGAGCCCTAGGGGCTAGACCTATGAGCTGGTGAGGTCCATAGTCTGGGTCGACGCGGATCTCACCCACAAGGTGCCCCATTGAGACAGGTCATGGTATCGCCAGGCTCAGGATGGCCAGAGAGAGGGTCCCATCCCGGAGTCTGAGATACCTTGGTATGTTCTGGAAGTCGCTTTTGGAAAGAATACTACAGATCCTCCCCAAGGCTCAGTCGTGGATGCGGTGGACCAATTTTTGAAGTACCAAAGTCTCCGGTGCAGTCTGCTGAAGGCTCTAGTTGGAGTGTGGAGGATGATGGAGAGGAGGACAAGGACCCTTAGTTTTTCTGAAACCCCCACTCCTGTTTTGTAGAACTCATATATATATATATATATATATATATATATATATATATATATATATATATGTCAGTTTGTATTGTATATAACTAATAGTGATATGTATATATAAGTGTGATATTGGTTTTCAAAATTATGGCCCTACTTTTCTATCTCATTTGATTATTGTTTGGGGATTATATATCTGCTTCTGCATGCGTATTTAAAATTAATGAGTCGGTGATGCGTCCTAGGACGTCACTATTAATCGATCGTAGAGGGATGGGCACGAGCTCAAAGGATCATGGCGTGACATACTCAATGCACTCATCAATTGAAACATCTCACTATCAAACCAATCAAACACATGAGTCCCATTTATAAGATCAAATCGTTATGGCATGTCCTATACCGTACCACACAAGTTCGTCCCATAATCAGATGCGGGTAACTCATATTGGTGGTTCAATCCACACCCGATATTCACTCTCAATAATCAAATTCTCAATTCAAGCCCAACATCCCCACTCAATATCCTAACTCCACATTCCAACTCAATACTCAGTACTAGACTCAAGGTTCTAGAGGTGCCCCATTCCCACGAAGTTCCGATGTCGTGTGGCACTTAGTCCCTGATCACAATAAGCAATAGCTCGAGGTACTAGATGTGGCTCTCACAAAGTTACACTGTCATGTAGCACTTAGTTCTTAACTATCATAAGCAATAGTTCAAGGTACTAAAGGTGGCTTCCACAAAGTCACGTTGTCATGTAGCACTTAGTTCTTGGCCACGAAAAGCACTAATATAAGGTTTTAGAGGTAGCTTGCACGAAGTCTCACTATCGTGTAACATTTAGTTCTTGACTATGCATGACAGTACTGCAAGGCTTCTAGAGGTGGCTCCCATGTGACTCAAGTCGCCACGTAACACTTAGACCTTAACTACAATAAGCAATGGTACAAGGTACTAGAGGTGGCTCACACGAGATTTCATTATCATGTAGCACTTAGTTCTTTACCAGCTCACAACCCATCAGATTCCCTCAACATAACACATGTCACCTCAACTTTCAATAGTCATCTTGCCATGACTATAAACCATCACACGATCACTTAATCACAACCAAGGGTATTGTACTTTGCACTTAAATACCTTAATTAAGATAGCGAACTTGGCCTATTTTCTTCCTACTAAAAACACTCAATAAAATAATCGTGTGTGGGTACACCATTAGTTTGAACCAGAAAATTTATATCCTTCCTTTTAAAAATCTCACTATTTTATATAGTACTTAAAAACATTTTCGGTGCCAAAACCCGACACCCGGTATTTTCTAATTAAATACTAAAATTTCATAATTTTGAATTAACTAACCAAAGTCACAATCACCACTCAATTTACACAAATTAACATTCAATTGCATAAATTAAATATACCACTGAAATAAGCACGAAATTCCGAGCACTGGCTATCCTAGTATAATTTCCGGAAAATAATAAATAATTAAATAAACCAAAAATAGTTAAATAATTCAATTTAAATGTAATAAATATCCCAACTTACACATAGGAAATGCTAAATTAACCACCTAAACAGGCCTAGAAAATTTTCAAACCTATCTAGATAGATAATACAATCTAATTAGCCCTTAATTAAATCGTTCTAACCACCTAACATGCACAATTGAATAATTAAATCACTAATCCATTCTAACTAAGCATATAAACCTAATTAGTCTAAACTAATCATCCCTTAAATATCATTAACACTCTAATAAGAGTTTAGTACATAAACTCACCGGTTTAGCGCAAAACCGGTTCATGGTGACGGCGGCGCGACAGCGGCTGAAACTTGGGCCTACGGTGACGCTAAAGGAGACCAAACCGAGGTCGAAAAAAGCCTTCAAGGGTCACGGCCAAGGGCTGCTCACGGTTCAATTCCGAAGGGGCTGGTCACAGAGAAGTTGATGTGGCGGTGGTGGCGCTATGGAGAGGGTGAGTTGCGGCTGCGAATCATGAGGGCGTGAGGCACAGTTAAGGGTGTTGGAGTTGGGAAGTGGCGTCATTGCTAGAGGGGAAGAAGTGGTGATGGCGAGCTGCGGCTGGAGTTGACTTGATAGGGAGGGAGACGGACATGTGGCAACATGAATGAAGGGTCGGTGGAGACCAAAGATGGTGGAGGGGCAGAATCAAAGTGGAGAGGTGAAGCTGCGAACGAAAAGAAAAATGGAAGAAGGTAGAAGCAATCGGTTCAGGGAGGAGTGGAGCTTCGTAAGGAGGAAAGAGAAGACAGCGAGGGAGCAGCTGGCGTGCAAGAGAGAAGCTGCGGATAGGGGGAAGGAAAGTCAACAAAAAATATCTACACAATTAATGTTTGGTCCCCCAATTCTTTCTTGCATGCTTATCCAACAAATAACTCAAATTGGACAGCAAAATAGCCATTTCCCTCTCCCATCCGAATTTCTTTCATTTTTCTAAAATGCCCGAAATTCAATTTCTTAACAAATCTCTCCAATTTGATGGCCAAATTGTTGAGGAGGGTGCCCGTGCCAATTTCAACACTTGTCTTCACAAACTAGTACTTTTGGAAGGTCAAAAATCCACTTGAAAATGGCCAACTGAATTTCCTTTCTTTTTTGCATCGGCGGAAGTTGATTTTCCGTAAAATTCTCGGGCTCGCTGAAAATTCTTTGGAGGATAAGTCGACGCTCCTAAAATAAATCGTGACATGATAGAACTTTTGATTCTTGAAACCAATTTCGGATGTGATTTTAGCGTGACCTCCAACCTATCAAGTAGCTTTTAGGAATTTTTAGCGTAATTGACCTGTGGTCGATTATTTTCGAACTACATGTACATCTTCGACACTTTGGTGACTCTCAATTGTCATGAATATCTTGAGATTTCAAATACAGACACAGGGTACTAAAACGACAGAAAAATCGGTCTAATGCTGATCGACAAGAATTTTGCAATTAGGTGAAATCAACCTATCTCTAGTCTCTAATCGATTTTTAACTATCTCATAGTGACTCTTGCAGATTAGCACGGTCGAGTAGTTCGATTCTGGTCGAATTCTCAAGTTGGTCGCGTTTATATTCCTTAATGGCTTCACTTGATAGGCTAGTTATCTCGTGAGTGGCCAACTCAAAGAAAAGAACTATAGGCACGTCAATAAAAAGCCCATTTCATTTAGTCGAAAGCAAAGTTTGAAAATCAAGATGTCACATAGCCTCATCAAGGTTTCTAGTTCCAACAGACTTTTAAGAACTGTTCGACCAACCACATTTTGGATGGTCTCCATTTCCATTTCAATTTCCAGATATTGAGGCGTTAGTGGAAATAGAAGTGTGCTGCTGTTGAACTTGTTGTTTTATTAAGCTCCCTCCATTAGTCAGAACTTGTAGAATTGCATCAAGTCAAGGGTCTTGTCCTGATTTTCCTTTTGAAGCATTCGAGTCTTGAGCTGATTTTCCATGGGCAATCGTTGGGTCTTGGGAACTTATACTAGTTGCTAAGAAAAATAGTTATAGAGTTCTAGATGAATTGTCTACAATACAATCAAAGTCAATAATCATTAAGGGTGTCAAATCAAACCGAACCGGAATCGAACCAAACCGAAAACCAAATCAAACTGAATCAAAAATTTCGATTTTTTTTTCCGTCGATTCTTATTTGGTTTGGTTCTCATTAAAAACCAAAACTTTTTTAACCAATTTGGTTTTCATCAATTCAGTTAACCGAACTAAATTGACAAAATCTAAAGTTTTTTTTTTTTTTTTTAAATCATTTTTTATTTTATTTTCTTTTCTTTTTCTTTTTCTTTTTTCTTCTTCTTTTTCTTCATTGGTCGGTCACCGGCCATGGTGGATACCGGCAACCGGCCAAAGGCAAGCTGACCCTTGCCATAAGCCGGTGAACCAAACCGGGATTTATAGAAAGGAGTGTATGTAGGAAAAAAAAACACAAAAGTAAAAACTGAAAAAATGAACCAAACCGAACCAAACCGAGCCCGGATTTCAGTTCGGATTGGATTTTGGTCCGGTTCAATAAATTTTCTTATTGGTTCGTTTTGGTTCCTTTTTTGAAAAAACTAAACCAAACCGAACTATTTACACCCCTAATAATCACCACTTTCATAAAGAAAGAACAATCAAGCAAACAATCACATGCATGATATGTTCCTTTTAATTTTCTATCCCATGATTCCTAGCGCACCTTATGACTCCCAGTAATAAACCCTTGCTCTAATACCAAAAACACCGTCATGCCCCTTTTACTTAGAGGTTGAGCTATGAGTTATTTTGTGACATCCTAGGCTTTGTCGCCGTCCCGAATTCATTTGTCTCTTATGTATGTGCATGCGGAAAACGTGGGCATACAATCCCCGATAGAAATACCATGGGAACGTGAGATATAAATGTCACTAACACACTTTATACATTACATAAGTAGTGATGATTACAAGCCTAATCCCTGACCCCAAACATTTTATAAACTTCAAAGCTGTATTTCACATACACCAAACAAGAGCTTGGAGTATCCCCATCTCTGCTATGGCAGTTACTAGCAAAATCGAGAACCCTTGTTCTACCACTTAGGCCAATACACGTAAGCTTAGTCCAAGTCTTTGGATGGATCATCATTATCATCAAGATTTGGGTTCGAGTTGTCAAAACCTCGAAGAGACCCTATCCACATGTCCTTGTACCACATAAACCAAGCTTCAAAATGCATCGGAACAAGTTTGTCCAAACCCTTTTTTATCTACACAATGGACAACACTTTACGATAAGTAATATTGGTCTCTACATCTACTATGTTCGGCGTGGTGATATAAGTCTTTACAGAACAACCAAAATACATTGTGGCCTAAGTACTTGTAAAAGAAATAGGGGTGAGTATTTGGAATACTTAGTAGGTATAGCCTCTAATCTTCGACTAGAACATCGCTTCATTATCAACACTAGTCAAAACAGCTCATGCAAACCATGTCAAAGGCAAATCAATTGCAAGGATGTGACCATGCTTCTTGCAAATGTAAATGGCAACTCTTGCAACCATTCATGAACGTGATGCGTGCCATGAGCTTATGCACCCTAGTCTTTCTTTCTTACTCATGCATGCCATACTTATTAAGTTTTCTCTTATGCTCGGGACTCGAATCCAAGTCTTCTAGGAGCCGTCTAAAGACTCGAACCCAATTCAATTTGGGCTTTTATCCGGGCTTCTGGCTTTTTGCCGACTTTTGGGACTCAAACCCAATTAATATGCTCGGGACTCGAATCCAAGTCTCTTGCCAACCTCTAGGACTCAAACCTAATTCTTGCCAGGATTTTGAGGACTTGAACCCCGTTCTTATCTTTTCTCATCTTGCTCGAGCACTAATCCCCTTTTGAGGGCGTACTTAAGCCTCATGCACGTGCCATGAATTATACATTTTGTGCTCAAACATAATACACATGCCAGGAAATCATGAATTTCCTCATCAACTTCACAAACGAGTCTAAGCCCAAGGCCCTACTTGAGTAACAAGCATAAAAGAACCCTACAACAATTCAAGATGTGAACTCAATATGCCTCAATACTGAATCAAATCTTATGGCTATGGGTGAACCTCGACTTGTACCGAACAAAAGCAATAAATCATGACTTCATTCCGGTCACGCAAGAAAACTCAAGTACATGAACAAAGTCATAGAATACATCAACGTATACAAACATAAATCGACCTGCCCTCGGCTTGTTCAAGAGAGAATTTCCTAGGGTTGAAGACGTCACGAATGTTACTAGAGAAAGGAAGAAACTACACTTATTTGGAAAAACCTCGAACTAAGACATGAACTACAAAGGAAGGGTGGCTTTCTTGAAGGCCGAAGAAGAGAGAGAGAGAGAGAGAGAGAGGTGTGAGGAGGAGGAGGGGCATCCAAGAGGAGAAGGAATGAGAAAGTGGATGGTAAGGGTGAGAAATGAGGAGGGTTTCTCTTATTTATACTCCTTGTTGCCATCATTAGTGGGTTAAATGGTCCATTCTAAATTTGTCAAATGACCCACCTATGGTCCTTGGCTGGCAAGCCTACTTGTCCAATGATTACGCCTAAAGAATTAGTTGATACGATTAAAATGGTCTTGCTTAGCAATCTAGTCTATAGATGTCATCAATGATGGCCCACTTTTCGCCTTTTCATTGGACCACATGCACCACTCATTTATGGGCATTTAATGAAGTTTGAAGATTATGGCATCAAAGTTGTCAACTCGGTGTCTAGATTCCTTAGGTTATTAACATTGGATTCGGGTATCGTTTTTCAATTAGGCCACATGCATGCAATCCTTTTCTTGACCGTCAAAGATATTTTTGACCTCATCATGACTTTTGAAAATTCAAAAGGCACTTTATCCCCTTCATTTAATGAGAATGTTCTAGAGTCTTCTTTAGTTTGTCTTTTTCTTCCTCAAGAAGGTGGTCCGGAGAAATTTGTTGTCTAAGTTGGTTCCGGGATCGGAAAATTGATCATTAGGTACATCTTGAAAAACCGAATCACATGCACTCGAGGTTCGGCCATTGTGCCCCACGCTTGCCCAAACCGCTCCCTTGGATGGCCGTTTGGCCTAGAGGGTTGGCCCACTAGTTGGCACCTTGGTCGGCCCGTGGTCGGCACGGTTACATCCGTCCAGGTCTAAGACTAGTCCTCGGGCCGGTCTCGGGCCTATCCCCAAGCTTGCCACAACTAATTCTCTTATTTTTCGATCGGTTCAAGGCTAATCCTAAGGCTAGCCATGGCCTAGCACTAAGCCATGGCACTCATGGACCTTAGAATTAGTGACTGAATAGTCAAGTCTATCCTAGGGCTTGTTCTAATTGGCACCCGATCCATCCCTATGGTTCATGGCCAATGCATTACTAATCCACGATCAAACATCACCCATTCAAGATTCATTTTCGATCACTAAGAATTAAATAGGGAATGATGCATTTTTGGTTGGGAGACAATCACATTTGATCGAGTAGGATCGTCCATGTATCGGTGTATAGTCAAGCGGAATCACCCGCGGCTGGGCACTATGATCGGTCCAATCGACTCATGACTATCCACCGATCCAAAATCATCCCATGATCAATTCTCGTGATCCAAAAGTCATCTTATGAGTTGGTGATTCGATCCCACCAGTATGGTCGGTAGATAATTTACGACCGACATCTTGGTCAATTCATGGCAAGTCAATCGGTCGAACCATGACTAATTCTTGATTCCTTACTGATCAAACCGATCAATCCCATGGCCAATGGCCCATGGTTGATCCATTCAGGACTTTATAGCCAATCCTCACGGGATCGGAATTGAGGGTGTTACAATATTACTCTCAGTTTGCATAAGAACGTATTCATATCATGTCAAGGATTAAGAGTCTTTCTTTGTGACTGGTGACGTACAATGACATGCAACGTACTTCGAAAGCATTTTGATCTATTTTCATTCCCACCAGGATCACGAGCCAGATGATGCCAACACATCACATTAACGTGGTCGACCAATTTCCCGAAGATTTGTTGAATTAACGTATTCATGTCATGTCAAGGATTAAGAGTCTTTCTTTGTGACTGGTGACGTACAATGACATGCAACGTACTTTGAAAGCATTTTGATCTATTTTCATTCCCACCAGGATCACGAGCCAGATGATGCCAACGCATCACATTAACGCGGTTGACCAATTTCCCGAAGATTTGTTGAATTAACGTATTCATGTCATGTCAAGGATTAAGAATCTTTCTTTGTGACTGGTGACGTACAATGACATGCAACGTACTTCGAAAGCATTTTGATCCATTTTCATTCCCACCAGGATCACGAGCCAGATGATGCCAACGCATCACATTAACGTGGTTGACCAATTTCCCGAAGATTTGTTGAATTAACGTATTCATGTCATGTCAAGGATTAAGAATCTTTCTTTGTGACTGGTGACGTACAATGACATGCAACGTACTTCGAAAGCATTTTGATCTATTTTCATTCCCACCAGGATCACGAGCCAGATGATGCCAACGCATCACATTAACGTGGTCGACCAATTTCCCGAAGATTTGTTGAAATAAGACAGAAAAGAGTAAGATATCGACACGAAAAGCCCCATGCTAAACTGAAAATACTAATGCGAGATGGGTACTCTCAACTGAATATGATAACAAAGAACATGATTTCTCTCACCGGGATTCAAAGACATGCATCAAACTATTGTGCAAATGATAATAAAAGAAAATGACATGTATCTTCCAAGTCAATTTACACTCCTAATATTGCCAATGAGCTATCCCCATGTCAAGATTACAGTTGTAGTTAGAAGTCCTCGCTTTTGATGCAGTACCAAATAAGCTCTCAACAAAATTAAAAATCATATGTACGGCTCCTCCCACTTCATTTCAGTGCCATAAGCAGTTGGGTGATACCCGAACTCCGAAGATTTTTTGTCCCCGCTATCAGCCTAGCTAAAAATGGTGCACATTTCTGGCTGAAACCACAGTTATTGGAGGAGTTGCTTCAGCGGCAGCTGTAACAAAACATTCTGATTTGAGCTGTAGTTCAAGAAAAGATCACATTAAGAGATCTACATCAACTTTCAAACATTAAAGGACTTAAGCAAATCACCTTTCTAGCCACCCATTGATGACTTGTCACATTTACCACAAAAACATGGAAGCAATACGGTTGATTTAAGGACTTAATACTTCTGGTTGGATCTTACACTGTTATCCACAATACAGCGGAAACCCTATGTTCTTTTAAAGCTTCTCGAGTGTAGACACCGTCATCACCAAACAATGACCGGACTGAAGTAAGAAAATGCGAAAGATGTTAAGGTACGAATTAGCAAGATGATAATCAAAGGCATGAAGAAAAACAAGGAAAGAGTGGCTACATGATTTGTACTGTGTTTGACCGTTGATGACAATACTTTCACCCTGATCAAGGCCATGTATCTGCCTTCAGAGAGAGCAAGCTTCACTTTGGCATATTAAGCGACAAACAAAGTTTGATACAAATCCATGGAGATTCATCATCTTGCCATCAGTGCCCTGGCTTTGAGAAAATGTAAACGTGTTTATGGTACCTTCACTGCCTGCTTCCATGATGAAATAACGAGTTAATAAAATGCAATCAAGATCACATATGCGTGAGCAGTTTCCAGAATCCATCGGATAGTGAATTTCTCTACTTCATAGACGTTGGAGAGAAGTATTACTTTATTTACACAAGCGCACATTGATACCACGTCGAGAATGAAGAATCTCATACTATTTGACTGAAGACATCAAATATCCTTTTGCAGGCATTCTGACCTTTTTTATTCATATCATGATCACGAGCCAAATAACACTGAAGCATTATGCTTACTTTGCTCAAACAACTTCCTCCGATGGCTGGAATTAAGACAGGAAATAATAACATGTCAAAGAAAAGCCCCGTCCAAACTGAAAATACTAATGGAAGAAGGTAATCTCCACAGAAAAACGGCACTATACCTGCTATATTTAGTAGGAGAAGTCAGCGATCTCCAGAATCAGATCTTTGTCATGCTGCCACAAAATTGACTCTTCTTCGTAATTCTGTCACGCAAAGCAAGGTTCTGAGGTCAATCTTTTCGGTGTTGCTCGCATCGAATTGTATCCAGTACTATCAAACGTTGGATCCAACAATAGCCCACAAACCTCAGTCAGCTTCTTGATTTTTCTTCCCTAAAAAATCATGGTTTGCCGTGTGCTAAATAGTCTGGGAATTTCTTGAGTGACTCGCACCCATCACAAGCAAAGTCCTTCAGGAATTTACTATGGCAGCAAATTTCAACTAAGCTTTTGCAATTCTTAACAGTCAACACCTTCAGATGCTCAGACTTTGAAAGGTCCAGTTTTTGAATGTGCTCGAGCCCAAAGATATCCAACACTTCCAGGGATCCCAATTTTTCAAGGCCTTGTATCGCTTGGAGATTATCTACCTTTTCATTATGGCTTTGCGGGTCCAAGTATCTCAACGACTCTAAAACTTCAAAGTCGTTGAGGTTGGACAACTCTGTGCTTGTGGATAAGCCCAACTTTCTTAGGCAATCTAAAGCTTCCACATCCAATCTCTCCAGCCTATAGCATTGCCAGAACTCTAATTCCAACAAGAATTTCAACTCGTGAAGATTTGACAACTTTTTCAATTCGGGACATTTCTGAACGCGGAGCTCTTGTATGCAGGAGGGAAGCTTTGGGATGCTTCGAAGAGACATGCAAGAGTGGAGGGTGAGCTTCTCCAGATGACTTAGGTGAGAGAGCGATGGAAGCTTTTTGCTCAGACAGGTGAGCTGCAGGGATAATAAGCCGGAAGGAGGTTCTGGCAATGACTGAAGCTCAGTACAGTAAAGTAAATCGAGGTGTTCGAGAGCAGAAAGCTCACGAAGTTTGAGAGTAGAACGCTCGTGAGAGTCATCTAGCAAGCAAGAAATTTTTGCACTACCTAAACGAAGAGTGCTTAGGGAAGGCAATCCACCTTCATCAAGAAGAAGTTGTCCTGTCAGTTTCTGGCAGCCTGAGGCATCTAACTCTTGGAGGCTTGTCAATTTTCCAATAGCGCTTGGTAACTTTTCTATCTCCGTATGAGAAATCCTCAGAATTTTCAATTTCGTCAGTTCCCCAATGGAGTCAGGTAATTCCTCAATT